>NW_007735440.1:99152-115778 GCF_000696425.1 Galeopterus variegatus | reverse complement strand
TTTTTTTTTTTTTTTTTTTTGTCTGCCTGGGTTATTATGAAAAGACTATCATCAAGATCAGAAATTCTTTCTTCTGCTTCTTCTAGTCTGCTGTTTAAGGTCTTGGTTGTGCTTTTTTATTTCACTGAATGAATCCTTCACTTCGATGAGCTGTGCTACATTCTATTTCTGGGCATTCATCTCTTTGTGCATTTCCTCCTTCAGACCTTGTATACTTTTTTCATTTTGTTGTGTCATCTAATTAAGTCTTCTTGTATCTCATTAAGTTTCCTTAAGATTGTTGCTTGAAATTCCTTTTCAGTCATTTCAATAACTTCCTGCTGTATAGGATCTGGTACTTGAGAATTATTATATTCCTTTGGTAGTATCATAATTTCTTGTTTTTTTTTTTTTTTTCCAAATTTCTGGTATCTCTACACTGGTGTCTAGTCATCTGGTGGAGCATTTGCTTATTCTAGTAATCTGGAGTTGGCTTTGAGGAGAGGGAGTTCCTCTTGTAGATGTGTTTTATAATGACCATTGAATGGGGTGTTTTAGTATTGGTTCCAGGTGGATGCAGTCATGTAGTCTCCGTGTAACTTCTTTGGTCAAATTCAGTGCTGGAATTACCTGTGAATTCCTTGGTGGTCTAGTTCCTGGGGTACTTAGTAATTCCTTGCTGAGGTTGGTGATGCTATGTTGGTTCACCAGGATGTGGGTATGGTCTCTAATTCTTGCCAGAAGTGCCTCTGAGCCCTGTCAATCTATGGCTGTGGTAGGTGACCTTGGGTGGGCCTTTTGGCACCCTGGCTAGCTCCGCCTGACCCTGACATGTGCACTAGTTTATACTGGTGCTCCTCAATTTGAATGGGTGACCTTGGGCAGATTTTCTCTAACATCTTTCCTATCGCCAGTTGCTCTTCCTGGGACTTTGCTTCCCCCAGTTGGAGTAAGCATTGGTGATGGTAGGGAATTTTCTTGCTTTCTCTAATTGAGTGTCCTGTGTTTCTCTTTTCTTGGGGAGTTCTGTATGTGCATCTCTCCAGATGAAGGCAATCCTTTGGGTTGTGCATATACCTCCCACCCCCAGTTTTGCTACTGCATAATGCAGCATAATTCTCCCTGTGGGTTGGACCACTGGGTTATAGGTCTGCATTTGCTCACCACTTTCCCTGGGCTCCACTGGTGAGTTTCCTTCTGTCTATTCCAATGGGTGGTCAGGTGGTCACTTATGAGGCAGCAGTGGCTGCTGATATGACAGCAAGCCACCTTTGTGGCAGCAGTTGCTGTGGTGGTGGTTGTCACAGACCATTCATTCAGTACTGGTGTCTGTGAGAGTGGTAGGGAGTGCTACTACCATTGAGGCAGTGGGTCATGCTGGTGCCATCAGTCATGGTCACTGTCTGTCACGGGGTGGACCCACTTGCTGTGGGGACTGGTAAGGCTATGGGTCAAGCTGTTGCCACCAGTTTTGGTCACTGGTTGTCAGGGGTGAGTCCACTTGCCAGGGGCCAGCAAGACTGTCTACATTTTATTTCTTTGAATTAACTCTTCAGTTCCTGGATTCCTGCTTGATTTTTTTTTATTGTTTGTATCTCCTTGTTGAATTTCTCAAACATGTCCTCAAATTTTTTTTTTACTTCATTGTGATTTCTATTTTTTCATCCATCATATTGAGTTTCCTCATTACCATTTGGGATTCCTTTTCAGGCAATTAAGCAATTTCCTGTTGTTTGGGGTCTGGTAAGGGAGAATTCTAATTCTTTTGTGGAAGCCATGCTTTCCTGGTTTTTCATGCTTCTCATATCTCTGCATTGATGTCTGGGCATCTGGTAATGTAGTTATTTCCTGTAATTCTAGGAGTGGTTTTTGAAGGGGGAACTCTTTCCTGTAGAGGTATTATATACTGACAGTCAGGTTGGGCATTTTAAGTTTGGATCTGGTTTACTGTGGTAGTTTTGCCTTTGTACTTTGTGATTATGAAGGCTGAGGAGTCCCACAATAAGCTGTCTGCAAACTGAATGCTGGTAGTGTGGCTCAGTCCAAGCCTGGAAGCCTCAAAACCAGGGAAGACAAAGGTGTGATTCTCAGTCCGAGGCCAAAGGCCTGAGAGCTGGCATGCTGTTGGTATAAGTCCTGGAATCCAAAGGCTAAAGAGTCTTGAGTTTGGGTGCCCATAGACAGGAGAGAAGAGTGTATCAACTCCTTTTAAAGATATCAGAATCACAACCATATCACAATCCACTGACTAGGGCATGGTATTCAACTAATCACCTCTCCAAGGGCCCACCTTTCAATTATCATACTAAGATTTCCTACCCTCCTAATGGTCACACTGGGAATCAAGCCTCAAAAAACTTTGGGAAAACATCCAATCTACAGCACCTAGTCATGTTTATTTATGAAAGATGTCTGAGCAAAAGCAAAAGACCCAAGAGACCTGTGGGGTCCTTTGCCCAATGCCAAGACTATAGAAGAGGGGTTAAAAAAAAAAAAAAAAAACTTGTCAGTTCCAAGGGCTGACTCTCAGAATTTGGTCATAAGTTTGTTTACTGTGGTACAGGGAGGCAGTGGAAATCCAGGTAGAGCAGCAAGCCATGGCCAACAGCTGCTTTTCTGATGGGATTTCCAGGTGCTGCATAAGTCCAGGCTTTCCCAGAGTTGCTCTTACTGTTTGAATTCTATTATCTTGCCAATAGGTACAGTCAGGGCACTCTGAAGAGGAAAATTTGTATTAATGAACCCCACACCATACGAATCACCCATACTAGCTTTAGCAAGATTACCTCCAGAGGAAACTTTAAATGTCTCTAAGGTCTCTTCAGAGCCACTGGGCAAAGTAATCCAAAAGGGCTCTCCACTCCTTCTTCTTTTCTGACATTTTAGCAATTTACTGCACTACAGGATGTTTGTCAGTGCCAGGAACCTCCTTATAGTTCCTCATCTCACTGGAACTTAGTGATCATCTCTGGTTCCATTGTCAGAGGGCCACAGGCAGTGGCTGAGGAAGTGCCTTTGGTAATGTACCAGCTTTTTATGAACCCCTATGTTGAATTTCTAATATAACCTGCTGGTTGAGCTCAGCTTGGGAGTTGACAACTAAAGAGAAGCTCCAGAGGTCCCCCTTGGAATTGAAAACCTTATCAAAACAATCCATTAGCACTCTCCAGGAATGCTCTATGGTTTCTGCTAACATTTCCCAAGACCCACTGTCAAAGGGTCCTGTGAGACCCTCAGACTCTTTCAAACAATCTGTCAGCATCATTACCGAATGTTCCAAAGACGCTGCTAAGATCACCCACGTGTGACATACCAGAACTTCAGGCTTATTCTTTACAAGACTGGCATTATACTTAATTGATTGCTCACTGTATCAATTTGTTAGCTGTGCTGGGAGAGAGAGCTAAGCTGCCAGATGTTAGAATAGACAATTAAACAACAAGGTAAATAACAGAAACATCTTTAATCACTTACTGTGTTTGTATAAACAGGAGTCTAAACCAAGAAGGAAACAACTCCTCCTTATCCCATTTTACTCCATGTAACAGTTAACAGTCAGGATCAGGTGGATCAAGACAGATGCAGATGTCCTCTCACTCTTGAGGGATGGCGTTCTGAACAAAAGGCTGTGGCAGTTTTATGGACCCTGCAATTGTGGGGAGGGTGAAGAAGAAGGACTAGGAGTCTAAAAGTACTGAGTATGGAGCCAGAGAGGTGAAAAGTGTCTTTAAGATTTTACTCTCTTCTCCCCATAAGGAGACCTCAGCAGAGTCACCTGAAGAGGACTTCAAATGCAGGTTTCAGATAAATATATCAAGAAATGAAGGTGCTAGTGCAAGAAATGCAGATATGCATAAGAGAATGACCAGTCGGTGGGGCCTGAGTCCTTGATTGCATCTCCCTTTAGAGGCTGTAATGCATAAGCTGTGTACTAAGTCTAGTATGGTGAGGGTAGCTTCCCCCATGAGGCCTTCCAGATAATGACTTTGTAATTACCCATAGTCAGTCCTAAAATTTCACATTAGGATTTTTGGGTAGGAGCCAGACTCCTCATGTAGTACATCTGTATTTCTTAATACCCAACTCTACTCTGTCTTAATTATTACTTTTTATTAAATTATATGATATCATGTCTTTTAAAGAAGCTGAAAAAGGAAAGAATTCCTTAGTCCATTCAGGAAGTTATAACAAAAATACCACAAATTGGGTGGCTTATGGACAATGTAATTTTATTTCTCACAGTTCTGGAGGCTAAGAAGTCCTGGGTGAAAACATCAGCAGATTTAGTGTCTGGGTTCAGAAAAATCTCGGGGAGCACTTCCCCAGCCACTGCTTGTGGCCCTTTGATAATGGAGCAGAGATGGCCAGCAGGCTTCTGTGAGCTAACACAGAACTTCAAGGGAAATTTGTTGCTGAAAATCCTTATATAAAAAGAATTAAATTATCTCAAATCCTTAAGGCAAACCTTTTGCCTTAAGGGACTAAAAAAGAAGAGCAAACTAAACACAAAGCAATCAGAAAGAAAGAAATGATATAGATTAAAATGAAAATTAATCAAATAAAGAATATAAAAACAATAGATAACACAACAAAATTGAAAAACATTAATTATGATGATTACACAAGAAAAGAGAAGATATATTTGCAAAAATCAGTAGGGAAAGAGGCCCAATTAATAGCACTTGCTATTATATACCAAAAAATTAGATAAGTTAGTTGAGATGAGCAAACTTTTGGAAAAAATCTAACTGCTAAAATTGAGTAGAGGGAATAGACAATCTGAATAACCCTATAACAAGCAAAGTCAATAAATTAGTAATCAAAAAGCTACCCACAAATATTGACCCAGACCCAGGTGGCTTTTTGGTGAATTGTACTAAAACATTTAAAGAACAATTATTAAAAGTTATCCACAAACTATTATAGAAATGAAGAGGAAAGAACATTTCCCAACTCATTTATGAGGTCAGTATTACTCTGATTCTAAAACCAGACCAAGTAAAAATAAGAGATCTAATGACTAATACCTCCTATGAATATAGACACAAATTTCTACAACAAAATAATAAATATCCAAATCTAGCATTATAAGAAAAGTTTTTACATTATGACCAAATGGGATATATCTGACAAAAAAGCAAGTGTCATTTGACATCTTATCATCAATCCATATAATAAAACATATAAAACTACTAAAGGACAAAAAATAAAACCCAAAGAACAAAACAAAAACAAAATACAAGATCATTTCAATAGACACAGAATTTGTTTTTGAGAAAACGCAACATCTTTTCATAAAACAATATGTCAAAAAGAAGAAATAAAAGGGAATTATATTAATCATATAAGGAATGTATATAAAAAGCCCATAAATAACACCATATCAATACCTAAACATGGAATGATTCCACCCTTAGATCAACAACAAGAAAATGATGCCCAGTCCCACCTTGTCTATTAAATATAGCACTGGATGTTCTAGTCAGGGCAATGTGACAAGTAAACAAAATAAAAGTCATCCAGATTGAAAGGTAAAGTAAAATTATCTCTATCTAATGATGGCATGATTTGGGATATAGAAATTCCTAAGAAATACACTTAAAAAGTACTAGAATTAATAAACAAGTTCAGTAAGGTTGCAAAATACATGAGCAATATACAAAATAAATTGTACATTTTTACTATAGCAATGAACAATCTGAAAATCAAATTAAGAAAAAATTCTATTTAATGTAGTATTAAAAATAATTTTTTTCAAAATACATGTTAGAAAGAAATAGAATACTTGAAATAAGACCTAAACAAATGGAAAGACATCTCATGTTCATGGATTTAAAACTTAAATATTGTTAAAATAGCTATACTTGCCAAATTGACCTATAGATTTAACATAATCCTTATCAAAGTTTCAGCTGCTGGATATTTTGCAGAAATTGACAACTGATCATAACAATCATTTGTGTATGCTAGGCACAAAGATTATCTAAAACAATCAAAAAAAAAAAAGAAAAGAAAAAAGATTGGGGTAATCATACTTCCTGATTTCAAAACTAACTACAATGATACAATAATTGAAAAGTGTGGTACTGGAATAATAATACACATATAGACCAGTGGAATAGAACTGAGTCAAGAAATAAATTCTCATGTTCTTCCATTGAATTTTAAATATAATGCCGAAACAATTCAATGGAGAAACAAAGGCCGGGACCAGATGGATTCTCAGCAGAATTTTACCAAACATTCAAAGAGGAAATGACACCGATTCTTTACAAACTATTCCAAAAGATTGAAGCAGAAGCAAAGCTTCCAAACACATTCTATGAAGCAAACATCATCCTGATACCAAAACCAGATAAAGATATAACCAAGAAAGAAAACTACAGGCTGATATCCTTGATGAATATAGATGCAAAAATTCTCAATAAAATATTAGCAAACAGAATACAACAGCACATATGTAAGATCATTCACCATGATCAAGTGGGATTCATCCCAGGGAAGCAAGGTTGGTTCAACATATGCAAATCAATAAATGTGATCCACCATATTAATAAAATCAAACACAAGGACCATATGATCATCTCTATTGATGCCGAAAAAGCATTTGATAAAATCCAACACTCATTCATGATAAAGACCCTTTATAAATTAGGTATAGATGGAAAGTATCTCAACATAATCAAAGCCATATATAATAAACCCACTGCCAATATCATCCTGAATGGGGAAAAACTGAAAGCTTTTCCTTTAAGAACAGGAACCAGACAAGGATGCCCACTCTCACCACTCCTATTCAACATAGTTTTGGAAGTATTAGCCAGAGCAATCAGAATTGAGAAGGAAATAAAGGGCATCCAGATTGGAAAGGATGAAGTCAAACTGTCCCTGTTTGCAGACGATATGATCCTATATATCGAACAGCCCAAATCATCTATTAAAAAACTCTTAGAGGTGATAAAAGAGTTCAGCACAGTAGCAGGATACAAAATCAACACACAAAAATCAGTAGCATTTCTATTCACCAATAGTGAACAAGCAGAAAGAGAAATCAAGAAAGCCTGCCCATTCACAATAGCCGCCAAAAAAATAAAATACCTAGGAATTGAACTAACTAAGGATGTGAAAAATCTCTATAACGAGAACTATAAACCACTTCTGAGAGAAATTAGAGAGGATACAAAAAGATGGAAAGACATCCCATGCTCCTGGATTGGAAGAATCAATATAGTGAAAATGACTATACTACCCAAAGTTATCTACAAATTTAATGCAATCCCCATTAAAATTCCTATGACATTTTTCTCTGACAAAGGCCTATTTTTAACAAATGGTCCTGCTTGAAGTGAATATCCACATACAGTCATGCATCACTTAACCAGAAGTATACATTCTGAGAAATTTGTTGTTAGGTGACTTTTTTGGTTTTGTTAACATCACAGAATGTACTTACACAAACCTAGATGGTATAACCTATTACACACTTGTGCTACACTTTTATATGATTGGGAGTGCAGTAGGTGTGTTCACACCAGAATCACCAGAAACACATCACCATTGTGCTACAGTGCTACAGTGGCTGATATCAGTAAGTAATAGACATTTTTTAGCTCAATTACAGTCTTATGGGGCCACTTCTGTATATTTGTTTCCTCATTGACCAAAACATCATCATGCAGCCCATACCTATACATAAGAATAAAGTTCGACCTTTAACTCACAGCATATACAAAAATTAACTTAAAATGCATCAAATATCTAAATAAAAGAGCTAAAAGTAAAAACAAAATGAAAAACTGAAATATCTCTTAGAAGAAAATTTAGGCATAAATTATCATAATCTTCTGATAATTAATTTCATGTGTCAACTTGACTGGACTAAAGGATGTCCAAATAGTAAAACATTATTTCTGAGTGTGACAGTGAGGATGTTTCTGGAAAAGATTAGCAGTTTAGTTGGTAGATGAGTAAAGAAGATTACCCTTATCAATGTGGGTGGGCATGTTCCAATCCATTAAAAGTCTGAATTGAACAAAAAGTTAGAGGAAGTGTGAATTTGCTTCCTGGAGAGGTGGGACTTCATTCTTTTCTTTTTTTCTTTCTTTCAATTGGAACATAATTTATTGTACATATCTTTGGGGTACAGCATTGAATATCAATATCTGTGCACAATATGTGATGCTCGAATCAAGACAATTGTTTATTGTTTTAGTTCCCACTTATGAGTGAGGACATGAGGTCTTTCTCTTTCTGTGACTGGCTTATTTCACTTAACATAATTTTCTTTAAATTCATTCATGTTTCTGTGAATGGCAGGATTTTGTTCTTATTTATGTCAGAAAAGTATTCCACTCTGTATATATACCACATTTTTCTTATCTAGTCAGCCAATGATGGACATTTAGGTTGGTTCCAGCTCTTGGCTATTGTAAGTAGAGCTATAATAAACATGAAAGTGCAGGTATCTCTTTGACATGACTATTTCCATTCATTTGAGTATATACCCAGTGATAGAATTGCTGGATCATATGGTAGTTCTATCTGTAGCTTTTTAAGAAACCTCCACAACGCTTTTACATAATGGCTGCACTAATTTACAGTCATACCAAGAATGTAGGAATGTTGTACTTTCTTTGAATATTCTCCAGGATTTGTTATTCTCTATCTTTTTAATAATAGCCTGTCAAATGGGTGAGATGATATCTCAATGTGGTTTTGATTTGCATTTTCCTGATGATTAGTGATGTTGAGGCTTTATTCATGTGTTTGTTGGCCATTTGTTTATCTTCTTTTGATAAATTCCTGTCCAGCTCCTTTGCCAATTTTTTAATTGGGTTACTTGTTTTTTTTTTTTTTTTTTTTTTTTTTTACTGTTAAGTTGTTTGAGTTCCTTGTAAATTCTGCATATTAATCCCTTGCCAGGTACATTTTTTGCAAATATTTTCTCCTATTCTGTAGGTTGTCTTTTTGCTCTGTTGTTTCTTCTGCCTTGCAAAAGCTTTTTAGCTTGATATAATTCCACTTTTTTTTTTTTTTTGTTGTTGTTACCTGTGCTTTTGGGGTCTTATTATAAAGTCTTTGCCAAGCCCTACTTTCTGAAGTGATTCCCTTATGTTTCATTTTAGGAGTTTTATAATTTTATGTCTTATAGTTAAGTCTTTAATCATTTTTGAGTTGATTTTGATATATGGTGAGAGTTATGGGTCAAGGTTCATTGTTAAACTTGTGGATGTTCAGTTAACCCAGTACCATTTATTAAAGAGGCAGTGTTTTCTGCAATTAATGTTCTTATTGCCTTTGTGAAAGATTAGTTGTCTAATTAGTTGTAAGTTTGTGGGTTAAATTCTGGGTTATCTATTCTGTTCCATTTGTCTGAGTGTCTGTTTTTATGCCAGTATGATGCTGTTTTGGTTACTATAGCTTTGTAGTATGACTTGAAGTCAAGTAGTGTTATGCCTCTGGCTTTATTTTTTTCTCATGATTGCTGGGGATATTTATGTTCTTTATTAATTCCATTTGAATGTTAGTCTTGTTTTTTTAAAAAAATTCTGTTTCTTTGAAGAATATCACTAGTATTTTGATTGGGATTGCATTGAATCTGTAGATTGTTGTGGGGAGTATGGACATTTTCACAATGTTAATTCTTCCAATTCAGGAGCATGGAATGTCTTTCCATCTTTCTTTGTGTTCTTTAATTTCTCTCAGCAATGATTTGTAGTTCTCAGCACTGAGATCTTTAAGCAACTTGATTAAATTGATTCCTTGATATTTTATCATTATTATTTATTTTATTATTATTATATTTTTTGGTGACAATTGTAAATGCTCTGGCTGTCTTGATTTCTTCTGCTGCTAATTCCCTGCTGGAGTATAAAAATGTTACTGATTTTTGCATATTGATTTTGTATGCTGCAATTTTACTCTAGTCACTTATCAGCTAAGAGTTTTTTAAAATTTTTCTTTTGTACTGTCTTTAGGCTTTTCTATACATAGGATCATGTCATCTGCAAACATAGACAGTTTGATTTCATTTTCAGTCAGGATGCCATTTACTTCTTTTTTATTACCTTATTGCTCTGGCTAGTATTTCTAGTAATATTGTGAATAGGAGAATGGAGAGAGTGGGCATCCTTTTCTTGTTCCTGTTCTTAAGGGAAAATTTTCAGCTTTATCCCATTCAGGCTGATATTGGCAGTGGGTTTGTCATATATCATTTTCATTGTGCCAAGATACATTGTTTCTATACCTAATTTGCTAAGAGTCTATCACAAAGGGATGTTGAATTTTGTCAAATACTTTTTCTGTGTCTACTGAGATAATCATATGTTTTTTGCCCTTGGTTTTGTTGATGTGGTGTAACACATATATTGACACATATGTTGAACCATCCTTGCATCCCTGGGATGTATCTTACTTGATCATGATATATATATATGATTGTTATCTCTTCTTGCTGGATAATATATATAATCATATATATATAATCATATATCTCTTCTTGCTGGATAATATATATAATCATATATATATAATCATATATATATATGATTGTTATCTCTTCTTGCTGGATATATCCTTTTACCAGTATATAATGGCTTTCTTTGTCTCTTTTTTATGGTTTTTGACTTAAAGTCTATTTTATCCAATGTAAGAATAGGTACTCCTGGTCATTTTCAGCTTCTGTTTGTGTGGTGTATCTTTTTTCATCTCTTCACTAGTAGCCTGTGTGTATCTTTACAGATGAGGTGAGTCCCTTGAAGACAGCATAGAGTTGGATCTAGCTTTTTAATCCAATCAGCCAGTCTGTCTTTTGAATGTGGAATTTAATCCATTTACATTTAGGGTCGCCCTTGAAAGGTATTATCTTACTCCTGGCATTTTACTGATTTTTGTCTGGATGTTTTAAATAATTTTTATTCCTTTCTTCCCCTTTTATTGTCTGTCTTTGGTGTTTGTTGGTTTCTGGAGGTGGTAAGATATAGTTTCAATTTTTCATTTGCAGTTTTGTTCTGCTGGAGGTTTTTGCTCTTTCTTGTATATTCACAGTAGTTATTATCATTTTTCAGATTCTAGATGCATGACTTCCTTGAGGATTTCTTGCAGAGCTGATCATGTGGTGGTGAACTCCCACAGTTTTTGCTTGTCAGGAAAATACACTATTTCTCCCTCATTTCTGAGGGATAGCCTTGCTAGTTATAGTACTCTTGACTAATAATTTTTTTTGTTTTTGTATTTTGAATATATCATCCCATTTTCCTCTGGTCTGCAGTGTTTCTTTTTAAAAGTCTACTGTTAAAATGATGGTAACTCCGTTATGGGTGACTTGATGTTTTTCTCTTGCTATTTTTCAGATTCTCTGTTCATCTTTGAAATTTTCCTGTTTGACTATAATGTGTCTTGGAGAGGACCTTTTAGGAATGAATCTGTTTTGGCATCTTTGAGCCTCCCAGATAAGAAGGTTCCTGTCTCTTTCTATCTCCTGGAAGTATTCTGCTATTTTTTAATTGAATGCATATTCAATTACTTTTCTTTTCTCCTCCCCTTCTGGAACACCCATGATTCACATGTTTGTGTGCTTAGGTTGTCTGCTACCTTTCTTAGATATTCCACACTTTTTAAAATTCTTTTTTCTTTCTTTCGTTTTTTTGTCTGACTGGTTTACTTCTAAAGGACCATATTCAAAATGAGAAATTATTTCTTCTGCTTGCTTTAACCTGCTGCTTATGCTCTTAGTTGTGTCTTTTATTTTGTTGAATACATCCTTCAGTTCCTTGAATTCTGCTACATTCTTTTTAAGGTATTAATCTCTTTGTAAATTCCCTCCTTTATATCCTGGATACTTTTTCTCATTTCATTGTGTTGTCTAACTGAGTGTTTCTGTAACTCAGTGAATTTCCTTTATGACTTTGGACATCAGTGCTCCTGATTCTCAGGCCTTCAGACTTAGACTAAATTACACTCATTCAATTTTCTAGTTCCTCAGCTCACAGACAGCAGATTTTGTGGTTTCTCAGCCTTTATATTTCCATTAACCAATTTCTTTAATAATCCCCCCCCACACACACACACATACCACAAACACACATTAATTACTTCTATTTTTCTGGAAAATCCTTACTAATATACCTTTTATTAGGCGATGGTTAATAATATATGAAACCAAAAGCATGAGAAAGAAATTATATAAATATATCAATTGGTTTTTATCTAAAAACAACAAAACTGTTGTGCTTCAAATAACACTACCAAGAAAGTCAATAGACAACCCAGAGAATAGGAGAAAACATTTGAAGATAATTTATTGGACAAAATTTATTTATCAGGGAAATATAGTATGTTTATAATTCATTAATAAGACAAATTCCTCAATTTATAAAATGAGCACTTTTAGTTTGATATAATCCCATTTGCTTATTATTTTCTTTTTTGCATCTGTGCTTTTGGGGTGTTATTCATAAAGTCTTTGTCCAGTCCTAAATCCTGGAGTATTTCCCTTATGATTTTTTCTAGAAGTTTTAAAATTTTGGGTCTTATATTTAAGTCTTTAATCCATTTTGAATTGATTTTGGTATATGATGAGAGGTAAGGATCAAGTTTCATTCTTCTCCATATGGATATCCAGTTTTCCAAGCACCATTTATTGAAGAGGCAGTCTTTTTCTCAATATATGTTTTTGATGCCCTTGTCAAAAATTAGTTGGCTGTAAATGCGTGGGTTGATTTCTGGGTTCCCTGTTCTGTTCCATTGGCCCACATGGCCATGTGTTTGAAGTCAGGATATGTAATTCTTTCTGCTTTGCTTTTTTTGCTCAGGATTGCTTTGGCTATTCGGGGTCTTTTGTTTTTCCATACAAATGTTAGGATTGCTTATTCTATTTCTGTGAAGAATGCCATTCATATTTAGATAGGGATTGCATTGAATCTGTAGGTGGATTTGGGTAGTATGGACATTTTTACTACATTGATTCTTCCAATCCATCAACAAGGAATGTCTTTCCATATTTTGGTGTCCTCTTTATTTTCTTTCAGTAGTGACTTGTAGTTCTCATTGTAGAGATCTTTCACCTCCTTGGTAGATTTATTAGTAGGTATTTTATCTTTCTTTTGGTGACTACTGTAAATGGGCTTGCTTTCTTGATCTTCTTTTCTTTGAGTTTGTGGTTGGAGTATTAAAATGCTACTGATTTTTCTGTATTGATGTTGTATCCTACAACCTTACTGAATTCGTTTATCAGCTCTAAGAGTTGTTTGGTAGAGTCTTTCAGGCTTTCTATAATAGAATAATGTCATCTGCAAACAGGGACAATTTGATTTCATCTTTTCCTACTCGGATGCCCTTTATATATTTCTCTTGTTTAATTGCTCTGGCAAGTACTTCCAACAGTATGTTAAATAGGAGTGTTGAGAGCAGGCATCCTTGTCTTGTTCCTGATCTTAAGGGGAAAGATTTCAGCTTTTCCCCATTCAGGATGATATTGGCAGTTGTCTGAATAAACATTTACATAAAAAATCTGTACAAATGGCCAATACAATGTAAAAAATTGCCCAATATTATTAGTCATCAAGGAAATGCAAATCAAAACCACAGTAAGATACCACTCCATATCCAGAATGGTAGATTAAATAAATAAATAAACAGATGTATGGGTGAATATGTGACGAAATTGAAACTGTTGATGGGAATGTAAAAAAGTGCAGTGCTTTGGAAAATAAACTGGCAATTTTTAGAATGTTAAACATATAGTTAATAAATAACCTTGTAATTCCATTCCTGATTGTATATATGTATGTTTGTATACATATATATAAAATAGATATTTAGGCACCTAATAGAAGATGTTCAAATATTTGAAGCAAAAATTGAGAGAATTGAAGGGTGAAATATATGGTTCTACAATAATAATTGGAGACTTTTATCTCCACTTTTAATAATTGATAAGTGAATTCAACAATTAGAGAATACCAAATCAACATGCAAAATCAGATTTGTTTCTGTACACTAACAATAATCAATCTGAAAAAATAAGATACAATTATATTTATGATAGTATTAAAAAGAATAAAATACTTAGTAATAAGCTTAATTAAGGAGGAAAAAGACTTGTACACTGAAAACTCTAAATATGTTCCTACAGAATTAAAGAAAATACAAATAATAGAAGGACTTCCAACATTCATGGTTTGGAAGACTTGATATTATTAGTATTTCAATATAACCCAAATCAATCTAATGGATTCACTTCAATCTCTATCAATATCTCAACAATGACTTTTTTCCTGCAGAAATAAAAGAAAAACTAAAATTAATATGAGATGTCAAGAAACCCTGAAGAGTCAAATCTTGGAAAAGAACAAAGTTGAAGGACTCACACTTCCTGATTTCAACACTTACTACAAAGCAAAACATATGTACTATGGAATAAAATAGAGAACTCAGGAATAAACCCTTGCATATATTGTCAAATGATTTTTGACAATTGTATCAAGATAATTCTTCAATCAGAAAAGGTCAATTTTTTCAACAAATGGTGCTAAGAATACTGAATATCCACATGTAAAAAAATGAAGTCAGACACTTACTTAATGCAATTTGCAAAATTAAGTAAAATGGGTCAAAGACATAAACATGAGAAATAAACTATGAATCTCTTAGAAAAAATGTAGGAAAAAATTTACTGTATTGAATTTGGCAATGAGTATTTGAATAAGACACTGAAAGCATGGGCAACAGAAGAAAATAAGTAACAAAATGTACCTCATCAGAATTAAAAAGTTCTGTGCATCAATGGATACTATCAACAGAGTGTAAATGCGACCCACAGAATGAGAGAGAGTTTATTCAAATCACATATCTGATAACAAATTATTATCTGGAATATATAAAGAGTTCCTAAAACTCAAAAAAAAACCAGTTCAAAAATCAGCAAAGGCCTTACATTGACATCTCTTCAGGAAGATATTCAAATGGCTATTAGGCACTTGAAAAGATGCTCAACATCACTAGTGATTAGGAAAATGCAAATCAAACCATAATGAGATAACACTTCACACTCATTAGGATGGTTTTTATCAAAAAAAAAAAAAAAAAAACCTAACAGACAAGGAAGCAAACCAAAACCAAAATGACAAATGTTGGTGAGGATGGAGGGTATTTACAAATTAGAACCAGAACCTTAGTTCAATCTTGGTAGGAATGTAAAATGCTGCACCACTGTGGAAAACAAGTATGGTGGTAACTCAAAAAATTAAAGATGTGATTACCATATGATTCAACAATTCCATTTCTGTGCATAAACATAAAAAATTGAAAGCAGAGACTCAAACACATATTTTTAAACCAATGTTCACAGCAACATTAATCATAATAGCTAAAAAGTGGAATCAATCTAAGTGTACCTGGATGGATGGATGGATAAACAAAATGTAATATGTACAAATAATAGAATAGTATACAGACTTAAAAAGTGATAAAATTCTGACATATGCTACAATATGGATGAGCCTTGAGGATATTATGCTAAGTGAAAGAAGCCAGACAGAAAAGGGAAAATATTGTATGATTCTAGTTATATGAGGCACCTGTAATAGTCAAATTCATAGACACAGAATATAGAACAGTGGTTACTAGGTCCTAGGGAAAAGGGGGATGTGGAGTTATTGTTTAATTGGTACAGAGTTTCAGTATGTCATGATGAAAAAGGTCTGGAGATGAATAGCCTTGATGGTCACACAATTTTAATGTATTTAATGCCACTGAACTGTACAATTAAAAATGGTTAAAATAATACATTTTATGTTATATATATATTATTATTATAATAAAAAATCACAATGAGATACTACACACAATTATTGCAATGGCTAAAATTTAAAAGTATAGTGAAAGCACAACATACAGACAAAATCATTCATACAGTGCTAGTGGGAAAAATGGTGCAGCCACTCTGGAAATCTGTATGCCATTTACTTGTTCAAATGAACATGTGCTTACACTATGACTCAGCAATTGATCCATTGGACATTTAATCCAGAGAAAGGAAAAATTATTTACACACAAACCTATACATAATAATGAAATTTATTTATAATGGCACAATATTGAAACAAATCAGATGCTTTCAATGGTCAAATGGTTAAACAAATTATACTACACTCACACCATGAACTGCCTGTGTGACTACTCAGTCACATGAGGGAACAATCTACTGATAGAAGCACCAACTTGGATAGATCTTTAGAGAATTAAGCTAGTGCAAGAAGCCAGTCTCAAAATGTTAAATACTATATGATTCTATTTATATAACATTCTTGAAATGACAAAATTATAGTTACAAAGAACAGATTAGTGGTTGTCAGGAGTCGGGGGTGGGGGAGAAGATGTGTGTATATATAATAGGGTAGCAGGAGGGAACTTGTTTTTTTGTTTTTTTTTCTTCGTTAAATTTTTATTTTGTCAATATACACTGTATATGATTATTATGGCCCATCACCGACACCTCCCTCCCTCCTCCCTCTCTCCCCTCCCCCCCAAGAATGTCCTTTCCGTTTGCTTGTTGTAATAACTTCATAAAAGTATAGTTGTTATATCTTCTTCCCCACCCCCCCCCCCCCCTTTTTTTTTTTTTTTTTTTTTTTTTTTTTTTTTTTT
>NW_007735440.1:62689-98854 GCF_000696425.1 Galeopterus variegatus | reverse complement strand
GTTTCACTTAATATTATTCTCTCAAGGTCCATCCATGTTGTTGCAAATGGCAGTATTTCATTCGTTTTTATAGCTGAGTAGTATTCCATTGTGTAGATATACCACATTTTCCGTATCCACTCATCCGATGATGGACATTTGGGTTGATTAGGAGGGAACTTGTTGATGAACCCGTACTTTATCTGGACTGTGATGATGGTCACACAAATCTACACATATGACAAAATTGCACAGAACTAAATACAAACACTCACATCCACAAAGACACATTGATTAGTGCATGTAAAACTGTTAAAATATAAATAAGATCAGCAGATTGTATCGATGCCAGTACTCTTATTGTGATATTGTATTATCATTATGTAAGACCTTACCATTGGGGTAAATTGAGAGGAAGGGTATATGGGATCTCTCTTCATTATTTTGTAAAACTGTATGTGAATCTACAATTATCTAAAAATTAAAAGTTTGAAGAAATTCAAGTGATGGAATTGTTCACCATTCCAATTATTTCCACAGTCCGTGGCCTGTAGACAATACACAAACCTGTAGATACTATCAAGGTGGCACGATAAAGTTTTGTGAACCTCAGTTACACAAACGTTCAATCCAAATTGTTAGGCTTAATTCAACAAATATTAGGTAACGTAAGAAAGAACGTAAAGTAAAAGAAAATTTTTTAGGTGGAATATGTCATAAACATATGAGTAAGATGCATTTCTCTTTCAGAAGGAGCTCATTGTATGAGAGTTTTGGCATGGGTAAATAGAATAAATCCTCACTAATCTATGCTTTATTAATTAAGACTTTATGTCATTTGGATATAAACGGGGCTCAAGTTTATCTGTATGCCACACAAAAATACATACTTGCTAAAAAATTGACTATTGCAAATATAAGTAAAATAAGAATGTCTATGTGTTTAAAGGAATAAAGTATCTTTGCATTTTCATTTAAATATTAATTACAGCAAACAATGTAATTACAATGTAAGTATAGACAAGACAAGCAATATATAGGCTGACACATTAATAAATCATTTTATCTAATTAAATAAGAAAAAATTTAACAAATGTTTTATTGACTTATAAACTGGTCTCTACTCTTGAAAGATATTTATCTTCACCAATTAAAATTTTATGCTTTGTTTTACCAATGGTTTTACCAATTAGTAATTATTTCTAGAATGTTCCTGTAGTGTTATTAGCTTACCACGAGGATATATATTTGTCATCCGTATGAGTTAAATAGATTTACAAGAAATTAGTGTGATTTGCTTCTACACTGAATATATTTCAGTATTAATTGATTGTACAGTATCAAAAATACCCCACTATTTTATCTAGTTTTCAAAAAACCTCTATACAAGGAATGTTTATAAGGATATACTTCACTTCTTTGCAACTGTGAGAACTTGTACAAGTTATAAAATGCTTCCGTGCCTTAGTTTCCTTATCTGTAAGTTTGGGACAAAAGTGTATAGGTCATAGAGTTGCTGTGAGGAGATGTATCTATATAATTATTTATAATTCTTAATAACTTAAATACCTATACATATGTATGTGTACATATAATTTTATGTAATGTCTGCTACATAGTGAACAGTAAGTGTTAGCTATTAGAATAAAGAAGTTATTAGTAACAAGCTAATGATGGTTATGATTTATTATGCAAACACTCACAAAAGCAACAGTGATGTTGAATAACTTGCCAAAGGTCACAGAGCTAGTAAATGATGGAGTCTGGATTTGAACCCAATCTAATTGTTGAATTTGAGCTCAAAATCATAAACAACACTGTCACCTGCAGTGCATAATGTCATCACTGTGCTTCATACAGAATAGTTTTTGTTGTTGTTGTTTTGTTTTTTCTTGCGTGCCGGTGTGTTAAAAGACAATACTTAGGAGCATGAATGTTGGTAGTCAGAACATTTAGGGATAAGTTCTGGTTCTACTCCTTACTCATTATGTATCCTTAGAAAAATTACCTGCCCAGTCAGTCAGTCATACACTTACTCAGCAAATATATGTAAAATATATAAAACATGTATTATGTCTTAGGAACTGTGGCAGACAGGATGATACACTGTTCAAATCCCCATACAAGAAATTTCTTGCTGCTGAGCTGTGAGGCGTGTGGTTAGCTGGCAGTCTCCCAGATTAACTCCTTCAGGGTCCATTTCAGACTTCAAACTAACATCTTGGTCTTCTTGTAGTGGTCCTTGCTAACAATAGAGCAAGATGGTGGCACAAGAACCTCACTATTTGCATCCAACACAGGACTCCTCTAGTGAGTAGTCTCTGCCCTTGAGTTACCCATTAGCCTAGCAAAGATTAAGGAGTAATAAAGTTGGAACCAGATTACGGAATTCCTTGGATTCCACACTAAGGAATCTTGACTTTATCATGAAGGAATTTTTTTCTAAAATGTTTTGTCATAGTCCCAGTTGATAATACCTATATAACTCCTGCCCCCCCCCACTCCTGCAATAGACACATACATGAACACAGATTCATGCATAGAATGGTTGTAGTGTTCTTAACACTTCTAAAAGTTAGTCTGTGAAAGTAAAGGTAATGGTAACAGGAGGACACATCATGTGGAGAGAGGTTTTTTTTTTTCCCTTATGTTTGTGTGGCTTTACTGCTTGTTGTTTGATAAAAATGTTTTATTATTATTTTATTATTCTTATGAGAATAATCTGATTGAAAGAGGTTAAATACATAAAAGAGAGATGACACAATAGAAGATGTAAGGTTCTAAGATGGAAAATGGAGATAAGAACCAAAATCATAACTGACAAAATTGGAGGGAAAGGACATTCCTCTATTTTAAAAGGAATAAAAAAAAATAAGATGAATACAAATATAAGCAGATGAGCTTGTTTTGTAGCACTTGATGATGTGATATTCTGCTTGCTTTTTGTTCCCCTTCTGTAAATAAGAAATTGAGGCCAACTGCTGAGAATGATGGGAATGGGAGACTTGAGGACTATTCCATCATCTGCAACTCAGGAAAATAAGGTGATTCAAAATGTGTGCTTGTTTTGGGGGGAACATATGATTGAGAAATGGCAGAGATAATATCCTTCCTGTGGGGTTTCCAGTTTAGTGTCTGAAAATTTATTAAATTAAACTATAAAGAAATGAAAAGATACCCATATCAACAATTACCACTTTTTAATTTAGTATAAATACATTGAAGTTTATAAAGATATTAACATTTGAAATATATCACTGTCATGTTAATATGTAATTTGAGCTGTATCATATTTATCTTGCAGAAAATGGATATAATATTTTTACTTTAAGGGAGATTTGGAGCTATAATTTTTCAGATTGCCAAAATCTATTAACCTTGTGTCTATTTAAACTATGGAATTGTACCCAAGATGGTAAAATAAAGCAAAAAATAAATAAATAAATAAAACAAATAGCCAAAATATCGAATAATTTTCTTCATATGTATAAACTGAACATCTAACACATTTTGTCATACTGGGCTTATTCAGAAATGCTATGCATGCCTATATTACTTCTTAGAATTAGAAGGGTAAATCACTTGAATTATTACACTTGCTACATTAAATAAATATTTATTTAATGTTTTTATCTGTAGTATAAAAGAGGCAGAAGCTTACATTTTCTCTTAGCTAACACAGTAAAAAACAACTAAAACGAATATTGACAACTCAGACACTATATTAAGATATATTCTGGTTTTGTTGATGAGATAAAAATAATACAAGATCTCTGTTTATGTTTAATATATGTGTATTAAAATGAATGTTATTTTTTCCTTACACTTCCGAGCATGCTGGCATGTTCTCCCACCCATCATCTTCTGGAAAAGCTGTATCTTTCCTTTGTGCTCTGGATGAATTTACCTATATTATTATATTTGTAAGTGCATTTTTCAAAAATAAAATTTAACTATTTTATATTCTTTGAAGGTTCGTAACTGTATGTGCTTTTGTTTGGGTGTAAAAAAAGAACAAGAGTTAGAATGATGGGATGAACAAAAGAGTGAAAGGTTGACTAAAATAACACAAATGGAATAGCTGTTCTAGAAAGTCACAGAGAGGTAAATTTACTTGCCTAATTTCATGCTTTTCCTGTTCTGCTTTGGAGTCCTAGGTTAATATACTGCTCTTTGGATAAAAGACTTGTATTTTTTATTCATCACAGACTACTGAGTACCTGCTTTATCAAATCCATGCTGAGCAAGTAGAATACAGTTTCAGTCCCATACATTATTCTTAACTACACATTAAACAGACTACAGACATTTATAGAGTGATGGTTAAGAGTTAAAGTTGTAGAGATGTAGTGCCCAAATTTGAATCCTGTAGTCCTACTGATTACTATTTATATGAACTTTGTTTATATGAAGTTATTTGCCTCTCTCTGGCTGATTTTCTTTACTAGTAAAATAAAGATGGTAATAATAGCCCCTACGTACCTCATAAGACTGTGGTGAAGATTGAATGAATAAATACATGCAAAGCATGTATAACAATACAAATTTGGTAAAATAGAATGATATATGTATTTTCAAATATATTTTCTCCTAAAAATATGTTTACTTTCCTGACATATTTTGTAATTTCATGTTTTTCATCCACCTACCAATTTATCTATTTGTCCATCATATTTATTAAGTGCTCATTGCTGCTAGACATGATGCCAAGCATTTAGGTATACAATCTGGACAAACATCAGGTATAGTTCCTGTCCTCATAGAACTTAGTGGCACATGTTTTCTCAGTACTCAGGGCATGGTTTGAGTTTGAAAAACAAAATCTAGTTTCACTAGAATAAGTACAAAGAGATTTATTGAAAGATAATAAATGAATTACAGAAACTTTGGAAGAGCTGAACAAGCAGGCTTCATACAGAACATCCAAAGAAATCCCAGATTTACACTTCAAAACTGGCCAGGCCAAAGAGTTGTTATTGTTGTTATCACCACTGTGTATTTAAGATCCACACTTGCTCTGTTATAATAAGGAAAATTGTTAAATCAGAAATCAGATATAATAATCTCTCAGCATGAACAAATACAGTGATCTAGCAAACATTTTTTCTAGAACAAAAAAATCTTCTGATACTGTATTTTCAGAAGAGTCATTTAACCAAGAAATTGGCTTAATTTCTCTTTTGATTTCCTGAGTGGCCCATATACTTGGTTATATATGGAAAATCTACAATTGATGGTGGATAGGAAATCTAGTTTTTAATTTTCTTGGCATTATTATACTGAGATACAAGCTAGCAGATAATTTGTTTACTGTTGTGTGGCAGTCTGCAATCTGTACCAGAAGCTTCGTACCATCCTCCCTGGATGGCGCCCCTTGCTGTTGGATACTGTAGTCTCTTCAAAGGTTAGAATCAGCGAAACATATAAGTTGTAGACTTCCAGGCATGAGGCCAAGCACATTGCAAGTGACTACATCGTAAATTATTAATGAGAACTGATTGGTTAATGCATTACTTTTCCTTTAGATGATTTTTAGTCAACATTTACTAAACAGAGGTTAGCTGAGAATTGCATTTGTTTTTTATGTCCACCTGGATCTACTGTTAATAAGGAATATTATGTGTACTACATGTACTACTTAGACAAAATTTTAACTTCCTCTTAGTTTCAATAGAAGCATTTTTGTCTTTAAAACTGCTCTTTATATTCTTCCTATTGGACTCACCTCCATCACAGCTTTCTTCATAGAGGTATAAATAAAGCAAAGTTCAGTCATAGTTCAATACTAATATTCTTCTCCTCATATAAATTTGGAATATTCCCCATGTGGACACATCCTCCTTCATTACCAGTGTAAATTTGCCAACATCACACATGTGCTGACTCCCCTTAAATCCTCTTATGGTGTGACCTTTATATTAGTAAGAACACCAACTCTGGCAGATGTTATTCCAATATGTTCACTGTATGATTCAGGTGCTCTCAATCAATCCAATCTTCTAGACTTTACATTTTTCCCTCCTTCTCTCTTTTTCCCAAATAGCTGAACAATGAATACCAGATCAACTCCTTGACAAATTATGTATATTTTCATTATAAAATTTATTATTACTACATATTCCTTTAACATTAATTTCATCTAACTCTGTATTCAAAAGCTCCTTTTTTGGTATTTTATAGACATCTCAAACACAACGTGTTCAAAACTGTGCTATAAGTCTTTCAACTTAAGCTTGCTTCACCTACCATCACCTTCATTTTGATTAAAAACACATCCTTCCTATCCATTAGGCTAATATTTCAGACATTCTTGTTTTCACTTTTTCTCTCATCAACCACATGTGATTCACCAGAAAAATCCTGTTGATCTTTTCATAAAACTATATTCAGAATTTAAACACTTTCAAAATCCCCCACAGCTACCACCCTGTCCTGTAATCAACTTTATTTCTCATCTGGGTTATTTAATGTAATTTGTCTTCCTCCCTCAGCCCTTGCCCCCTCTCTAACCCTTTCTCTACACAGCAGCCAGAGGGAGCATTTTAAAATATGCTGGATCATTATCACTCTTCTACTCAAAACAGTCCAGTAGTCTTCCATCTCATTCAGTAAAAAAACAAATACTTAAAGGATCTTGTGGGGTTCATATGATATGGACCCTTATTACCTCTCTGACATCATTTCTTACTCCCCTTCATATGACAGTCAGCTCCAGCAAGCCACACTGAAATTTATTTGTCTTTCCTTGAACATACCAGGTATACTTCTGCCTCAGGCCATTTCACTTCCTGCTCACCCCACCTGGAATGTTCTTCCTGTAAATATATACATGATTTTTCTTCTTTGCCTATTTTTGAAAATTTATTCAAACATTACATGCTAAATTATATCTTCCCTGTTTACCAATTTAAAATTTAATCCTCCAACATTTTCTATCCCCTTTCCTACTTTATTTTCCTTTACAATATTTGTTACAATCTAACATACTACTTATTACACTTATTTATTTTAATTATTGGCCATATCCCTCAATTAGAAAGTAGCTTTTCTTCCCCTCTAATGTATTCCCAGGAACCAGGACAGTGTGAATGGGGCACATAGTGAATAATCAAAAAAGTATTTCTTGAATGAACAAAGAACATTAAGTAAATATTTCAATGTTTTTAAGTTTAAATCAAATGTTTTCTCTTTTATGAAAACTCACTGTACCACATTAGCCAGATTTATATTTTACAATATGTATTAAGTGTAGAACAGTGATTATTAAAATATTAATCAGTTGTGACATTTTCTGTTTACTAGAATTTTGAATAAGCAAAGTTCATGTGATAACCAAATCAAAATTCATTTTTTTTTGTATCCTCATTTTTCATTTTAAGTGGACTCCATGATGTCATATTTCCCTAACCTTACGTGTCAACTTGGCAGTTCCCCTGGTGTCCTTATTCATTACTAGGTAAATAAAAAAATCTGTCATTTGGTTTAAGCCACAAGCACACTCTCAATTCAGTAATCATAACTTACAGTCTAAGATATTAATCAATATTATGAATTTAACTATAAATTGTTGTTCCTCCGAAGAGGTACCTTCTTGTGAGAGTGGACTAGGTGGGTAAAGGAAGAGAGTAACAAAACTTTTTTATCCAGACTGGCATCACTGAAATCTGGGTTTATCCTCTCTGAACTAAAGAAGAAAAACTGCTTCCTTAACCAGGATAATTAGCATATTCAATATTACACAATGTAACCATTTTTCATGTCCATTTACCAAGTCCTTTCTTATCCTCATGCCCTTTTCCACCTCTGCAAACCTCAATTCTGTTCTCTCCTTTTGAAAGTTCAACATATTATTGGATTGTTGTATTGTTCTTTCTTTCTTTTTAAAATTTATTTGTTTACTTTTTAGCTCCCACTTATGAGTAAGGGCATGTGGTATTTCTCTTTCTGTGCCTAGCTTATTTCACTTAACATAATTTTCTCTAAGTTCAATCATGTTGCTGCAAATGGCAATATTTCATTCTTATTTTTGGCAGAGTATATTCCATTGTATCAATTTACCACATTTCCCTTATCCAGTCATCTGACGATGGACATTTAGGTTGGTTACAACTCTTGGCTATTGTAAATATAGCTGTGATAAACATAGGAGTGCAGGTATCCCTTCAACATGGTGGTTTCAATTTCTTTGTGTGTATACCCAGCAGCGGAATTGTTGGATCTTATGGCAGTTCTATCCATAATTGTTTTAGGAACCTCCATACTGTTTTCCATAATGGCTGCACCAATTTATAGTCCCACCAACAATGTAAGAGGGTTCTCCTTTCTCTGCATCCTTGCCATCATTTGTTATTCTCTGTCTTGTTGATAATAGCCATGTAATGGGAGTGAGATGATATTTCATAGTGGTTTTAATTTGCAGGTCCCTGGTAATTAGTAGTGTTGAGCATTTTTTCATGTGTCTGTTAGATATTTGTATACATTTTGTTGAGAAATGTCTATTCAGGTCCTTTGCCCATTTTTAAATTGGATTATTTGTTTTTGCTGTTTGGTTGTTTGAGTTCCTTATATATTCTGGATATTAGCCCGTTGTCTGACCTCTACAATTAAAACTATAAAACATTGGTGAAAAAATTGAAGAGGACACAAATAAATGGAAAGATATCCCATGTTCATGAGTTAGAAGAGTTAACATCATCAACATGTTCATATTACTGGAAGCAATCAACATATTCAACCCCATTCCTGTCAAAATACTAGTGACATTATTCTCAGAAATAGAAAAAAAAGATCTTAAAATTTGTATGGAACCATAAAAGATTCCATATAGATAAAGTAACCTCAAGCAGAAAGAACATGGTTGGAGGCATAACACTTCCTGATTTCAAAATATACTTTGAACTCACAGTAAACAAAACAGCACAGTACTGGCATAAAAAAAGACAAACTTACAAATGGAACAGAATAGAGAGCCCAGAAATCAACCCACAAATTTATAGCCAATTGACTTTCCATGAAAGTTCCAAGAATATAAAATGAACAAAGGACAGCCTCTTCAATGACATGGTGTTGCAAAAACTGAATGTCCACATGGGGAAGATTGAAACTAGACCCCTATCTCTCACCATACACAAAGAAACAATTCAAAATGGGTCAGAAACCTAAATTTAAGACCAAACATGATGAAACTATTTGAAGAAAACACAGGGGAAACATGACACAAAACGGAAGTGGGCAGCACTTTTTTGAGCAAGACTACAAAGACACAGGCAACTAAAGCAAAAATACACAAATGAGACTACATCAAACTAAAAAACTCCTGCACAGCAATGGATACTATGAGCAAACTGAAGAGGTAACCTACAGAATGGGAGGAAGTGTTTCCAAACTACACAACAGTTTTTTTTTTCTATTCTAATATTTGCATATAAAGCTAAAATTCTTCCTTTAATCATTGGTTTAGCTACAATTTACATTTACATATGTTGCTGTATATTAGAACATTTATTTGATTTTCTTATTTTTTTACCCAAATCTTCATGCAGTGTATTTTGTTAAATTTTCAAACATGTATTAAAAACTTGATTGTGGTTAGAGAATATATTATACTCTGTGTGGTTAGAGAGTATAATATCATTCATTAATATATATTGACACATGTCCAGAACATGGACAAATTTTTTAAATGATCTCCATTAACTTGAAAAATGTATATTTTGCATTTGCTGAGTAGAATATTGTTAATATAGTCATTAGGTCAAATTGTTAGCCAACTTTGTATGTCTTTATTAATTTAGTGTCTTCTTGTTCCATTTATTTTGAAAAAAGATGTAAAAAACTTTTATACCATGATTGAACATCTGTCTTTCTTTCTATTCTTGTATTGGTGTTAGCTTTTGTATGCTTCAAGGTTATATTAATAAGAAAGTAAATTTGGAATGTTTACTTGTATTAGGTAAATGAAATATCTTATTAAGAATTGTTCTTCTTTATCTGTAACAGTGCATTTTCCTTAAGATCAATTTTGTAGGAAAATAATGTAACTACACCCCCTGCCATTTAGTTGGTGTTACTATGGAAAATTTTCTTTCAAGATTTACTTTACCTTTACTTTTTGACTAGGATGTGTCTTTTCTAAACAGCATACAATTTGTTTTGTTGTTTTAAGATACTGTCAGACAATACGTTAAATATTATGTTCATTAAATGCATTGCATTAAACATGTTTTAAATCTTCCTTATTATGGGTGATATCCTTTTATTCCTTTCACTATACTCTTTCTCTCCTGCTTAATTCCTTCTTTTGTAGGAATTGGACATTTTAATTAATCTATTTGTTCTTCTTATGGTATAGTATACATAGATAGACACATACATACATACATATATATAATAAAAACACACATTTTAGTATACGTATGAATTCTTTACAACCTATTAAGGGTAACATTAGAAATCATGACATGTATCCTTGACTTATAGAAGATGTAAATTAAATAAAATTTTCAACCCTATTACTATTGTTTTTATTAATTAAAATTATTTCTACATGTATTTTTAAGCTCAGTATATATTACTGTTGCTTTTTAAAGTTAAAATATATTTAGACCCACATTTATGTTCACAATTTGTATTTAATTTATTCTTTTTGTACCTACAAACTTTTACAATGGATGTATTTCTTTCTGTATGGTAAAAATCCTTCATTAGTTCTTCTAGTGTGGGTCCACCAAAGGTGAATTCTTTTGAGTTTTGTTTGTCTGAAAATATGCTTAATTAGTTTGCTTGAAAAGGAAGTAAACTATTATTTTAAAATTTATTTATCTTTTAAATTGAGAAATAAAAATTTTATGTATTTGTGGTATATAACACGATGTTTTAATATATGAATTCCTTGTGGAATGGCTAAATCAAATTAATGAACATATTTATAACCTCACATATTTATCACTGTGTGTGTACATGTTTACAACATTTAAAATATATGCTGTTAGCAATTTTAGTATAAAATACTAAACTATAGTATTATTAAGTATAGTCACACTGTTGTAGAATAGATCTCCTAAACTTATTCCTCCTGTATCACTGAAATTTTATATCCTTTGACCTACATCTCTCCAATCACTCCCCCTCCTAACCCCTGGTAACCACCATTTTACTCACAGCTACTATGAGTTTGACTTTTTTTAGATTTCACATATGATTATAAGTGAGATCAAGGAGTATTTGTCTATTTATGCCTGGCTTATTTCACCCAGAGTAATGTCTTCCAGGTTTATGCATGTTTTCACAAATGACAGGATTTCCTTCTTTTTCTTTCTTTTTTTATTTAAATTTATCAATATGCATTATAGTTGATTTTCTTGTCCCTTTCCCTCTCCCTCCCCCATCAACATCATATCGGTTCACTTGTCTTAACAAAGTCAAGGAATTGTTGTGATTGTTGTGTCTTCTTTTTTTCCCCCATTTGTTTGTATATTTATTTATTTATTTGTATTAGCTCCCACAAATAAGTGAGAACATGCAGTATTTATCTTCCTATGCCTGGTTTATTTCACTTAATATAATTTTCTCTAAGTCTCTCCATGTTCCTGTTAATGGCAGTTTCTCAATCTTTTTTATAGTAGAGTAGCATTCCATTGTGTAGATATACCACAATTTCCTTATCCACTCACACTCATCAGATAATGGGCTGGTTCCAACTCTTGGCTACTGTAAATAGAGCTGCAATAAACATGGGAATACAGGCATCCCTTCAACATGATGATTTCCATTCCTCTGGGTATATTCCCAGCAATGGAACGGCTGGGTCATATGGTAGTTCTATCTGTAATTTTTTTTTTCCCTTTTTGTCTTTTTTCGTGTCTGGCAACGGATCGCAACCCTCAGTGTCACGCCCGTACCGGACCGGGACCGGCAACGGGATCGCAATCCGCGGTGTTGCGCCCGCACCTCGCTCAGCCAGTGAGCGGGAACCAGTCTGTATGTGGGATCCGAACCCTCGGTGGGAGCGCAGCCACGCTCCCAAGTGGTGCACTGTAGCAGTGCGCCACCGGGCTGGCCCTCTATCATAATTTTTTGAGGGACCTCCATACCATTTTCCATAAAGGCTGCACCATTTTGCAGTCCCACCAACTGTGTAGGAGGGTTCCTTCTTCTCTGCATCCTCGTCAGCATTTGTCATTCTCAGTCATTTGGATATTAGCCATTCTACCTGGAGTAAGGTGGTATCAAAAAGACAACCAACAGAGTGGGAGAAAATAGTTGCAAGATATACATTTGACAAATAAGTAATTACCAGAATATACAAGGAATTCAAACATCTTAACAGCAAAAAAAAAAAAAAAAAAGTAACCCAATTAAGAAATAGGCAAAGGAGCTGAATAGGCATTTTTCAAAGGCAGATATACAAATGGCCAACAGACATGAAAAAATGTTCAACATCACTCAGCATTTGGGAAATGCAAATCAAAACCACTTTGGAATTTCCTTCTTTTGAAAAACTGGATACTATTCCATCATACACACACATGGGGTTTTCAAAAAGTTCATGAAAAATATGTATTATGAACAAATCTATGCATAGATCAAACATTTTTCTGAAACATTAATTATGCATATTTCTGGGGTATAGAGTTGAATTTGAAATTTAAAACGTATATAATTGTGATGTTCAAATCAGAGTAATTTTCATATTTATCATTACCAAACTTAATTATTTTTTTTGTGATGAAGACATTCAATCTCTTCTCTTCTAGCCATTTGTACCATGCAGTAGCATATTGCTAATTATAGGTATCTAGCTTGACTGCATACCAATAGAACTTATTTTTTCTATCTGTTTTGTATCCATTAACCAACCTCTCATTACCCCCTCCCCTACACATTTTCCACCTTTAGTAACCACAGTT
Organism: Galeopterus variegatus; assembly: GCF_000696425.1. NCBI lineage: Eukaryota > Metazoa > Chordata > Mammalia > Dermoptera > Cynocephalidae > Galeopterus > Galeopterus variegatus. The sequence continues at coordinate 85,967 of NW_007735440.1, read as the reverse complement.
CTGCTCTCTCCTTCTGAAAGTTCAACTTTACTACTACTATTATTATTATTAATTATTATTATTATTATTATTATTATTATTATTATTATTATTATTGACTCCCACTTATGAGTGAGGACATGAAGTTCTTGTCTTTCTGTACATGGCTTATTTCACTTAATATAATTTTCCCCAAGCTCATCCATGCTGCTGCAAATGGCAGAATTTCATTATTTTTTATGGCATAGTATTAGTAGTATTCCGTTGTGTATATGTAGAACATTTTCTTTATTCAATCGTCTGTCATTGCATATTTATATTGATTATATATTCTGTCTATTGGGAATAGAGCTTTGATAAACATGGGAGTGCAGGTATCCCTTCTTCCTTTAGGTATGTGCTTAGTAATGGAATTGCTGGATTGTATAGTAGTTCTGTCTGTAGTTTGAGAAAACTCCATACCATTTTCCATAATGGCTGTACAAATTTACAGTTCCACCAACAGTGTAGGAGGGTTCCCCTTTCTCCACATCCTCAAAAGCATTTGTTACTCCCAGTCTTTTTCATAATGGCTGGTCTAACTAGGGTCAGATGCTATTTCAGTGTGGGTTTGATTTTCATTCCTGTGAGGATTAGTGATGTTGAGCATTTTTTCAAATGCCTGTTGGCCATTTTTATGTCTTTTGAGAAATGTCTATTCCAATCCTTTGACCATTTTTAAATTGGATTATTATTGTTGTTCTTGTTGTTCCATTGGGTTGTTTGAGTTCCTTATATATTCTGGATATTAATACCTTGTCAAGTGCATAGCTTTGCAATTATTTTATCCCATTATGTATGTTGTCTTTTCACTCAGTTGATTGTTTCCTTAGAAGTGTAGAAGATTTCTAGTTTGATATAGTTTCATTTGTTTATTTTTTCTTTTGTTACCAGTGCTTTTGAGGTGTTGCTCATAAAGTCTTTGCCCAGTCCTAAATCCTAAGGCATTACCACTGTGTTTTCTAGGAAATTTATAGTTTGTTTTTAATCCATTTTGAGTTAACTTTTGCTAATGGTGAGATAGGGGTATCGATTCATTCTTCTAGACATGTGTATCCAGTTTTACCCATTATTGAAGAGGCTGTCCTTTCCCCAATGTATGTTCTTGGTGTCTTTGTCAAAGATCAGTTGGCTGTAAGTATGTGGGTTTATTTCTGGGTTCTCCACTCATTCTGTTGATCTGAGTGTCTGTTTCAATGTAAGTACCATGCTTTGGTTACTATTTCTTTGTGGTATAACTTGAAGTCAATATTATAATGTCTCCAGTTTAATTATTATTATTATTTTACTCAGGATTGCTTTGGCTATTTGTGGTCTTCTGTTGTTCCATATGAATGTTAGGATTGTTTTTACCATTTCTGTGAAGAATGTCATTGGTATTTTGGAGGGGATTGCCTTGATCTGTAGATTGCTTTGGGTAGTATGGACATTTTCACAGCATTAATTCTTACAATCCATGAATATGGAATGTATTTCCACTTTTTGTGTGTGTCCTCTTTAATTTTTTTCATCAGTATTTTCAGTTTTCATTGTAGAGACTTTTCACCTACTTGATTAAATTTATTCCTAGGTGGGGTTTTTTTTTGGGGGGGCATAGGTATTGTAAATGAGCTTGCTTTCTTGATTTCTTTTTCTGTTACTTTGTTGTTAGTGTATAGATTTTGATATTTTTTGCACCAAAATAAACCTGTGCTAACTTGTTATAACTTGTATGAGCAAGATCTAGTTTGAGACACTAAGAATGATATGATATCAGTTTGAAAAGAGTCCCTACCAGAGCAACATGAATTCTGCTAAAATTGAAGATAAAATAAACATCTAATTTATGATGAAGCTTGGGTGAAAAATGTTGAAATCATTGATGCTTTATGAAGTGTTTATGAGAACAATGTCCCAAAGAAATTAGCAGTTGACAATTAGAAAACTCATTATAAGAATGGAAGAGATGATTCAAAGATGAATCTCACAGTAGCATACCATCCACATCAATTTGTGAGGAAAAAAGTTAATCTTTTCTGTGCCATAACTGAAGAGTGTCGATGATTAACAGAAACAATAGCAAACACCATAGGCATCTCAATTGTTTGAGCTTACAGAATTCTGATTGAAAAATTGCAGTTGAGCAAACTTTCTGCTCAATGGGTGCCAAAACTGCCCCCTTAGATCAGTCACAGACAAGAGCACAGCTTTCAAAGGAAAGTTTAAACAAGTGGAATAAAAATCCTGAAGCACTTCTTCAAAGAATTGTAATAGGAAATGAAACATAGCTTTAACAGTAAGATCGTGAAGACAAAGCACAATCAAAGCAATGGCTACATAGAGGTGGAATTGGTACAGAAAAAGCAAAAGTGGACCAATTAAGAGCACAGGTTATCACAACAGTTTTTTGGGATGCTCAAAGCATTTTGCTTGTTGGCTTTCTAGATGGTCAAAGAACAATAACATATGTGTATTATGAGAGTGTTTAGAGAAAGTTGGTCAAAGCTTTAGCAGAAAAATTGTTAGGAAAGCTTCACCAGAGAGTCCTTCTCCACCACAACAATGCTCCTATTCATTCTTTTCATTGAATGAGGGCATGTCTATGAGAAGTTTAACGAGAAATCATTAAGCATCCACCTTACAGTGCATATTTGGCTCCTTCTGACTTTCTTCCCCCCATCTTAAAAATGTGTTTAAAGGACACCCATTTTCTTCACTTAATAATGTGAAGAAGACTGCATTAGCATGGCTAAATTCTCAGGACCCCCACTTCTTTAGGGCCAGACTAAATGGCTGGTATCATTGCTTACAAAGTGTCTTAAACTTGATGGAGTTATGTTGAAAAGTAAAGTTCAAATTTTTAATTTCTATCTTTTAATTCCGCATTTCTACAAAATTTTTGAAGTCCCATATATATATATAAACTTTTAAAAATCCATCCATTCATTGATAAACACTTACACTGTTCCATAATTTGGTTATTGTGAATAATGCTGCAATGAATATGGGAGTGCAGATATTTCATTGAAATATTGTTTTTTATTTTGTTTGGATATATACCTACAAATAGATTTGCTGGATCTCATGGTAGTTCTACTTTTAATTTTTGTACCTTTTGGCCATTATAAATAACACACTGCTATAAACATTCCTATGCAAGATTTTGTGAAGATGGATTTTAATTGTCCATTTTATTAAGCTTTTTATGAATTATATTATTGGTTTCATATCTAAGAACTCTTTGCTTAACACAGAGTTACACAATTTTTCTCACATTTTCTACTGAAAGTCTTATAATTAAATTCTTTTAATTATGCCTATAATACATTTTGGCTTATTTATTTTTTGTGTATATAATGTGTTACAAGTGTTATAAATTCATGTTTTTGTGTGTGAATATTCAGTTGTACCAGCACCAGTTTTGAAGAAGCTAACAGTTTCTCATTCAATTTACTTTGTACCTTTGTTTAAAATAAATTGACCAAAAATGAAATTTGTAATCTCTACTTTGTTGCACTGATCTATGTGTCTATCTATATTTCTGTAATTTTATATATAAGTTTTAAAATTGGGAAATGTAAATCCTCCAACTTTGTTTTTCATTCTTTTTTTTAAAAAAATGGATTTAACACTTTGATTCTTCTTCATTACTATATCCACTTTAGGATCTGCTAATGTCTTTAAAAAACTGTTGGAATTTCTATCAGTACTTATTTGAACTAATAGATCAATTTGGGGATAATTGTCATCTTAATATTATAAAGTCTCCTAGTCTGTGAATATGAAATATACTTTATTTAGCTCTTCTTTCATTTCTCATAGCAACATCATGTAAGTTTCAATATAAAAGTCTTGCACTTTGGTTAAATTTATTAAATAGCATATTACTAATTTTCATGCTATTTGAATGGATTTTTTCCCTATTTTTAAATTGTTCATAGCTAATGTATAAAAATGTAATTGATTTTTACATCTTGCAATATTAGCAAATTTCTCATTAGTTACAGTTGTTTTTTTTCTTTTTTTGGTAGATTCTTTAGGAATTTTTGAACAATGATTCATGCCATTAAAAAAAGAGAGAGATAATTTTATGTTTTTCTTTCCAATCTGAATGCCATTTATTAAGTTAGCCTGATAATTAGAACCTCCAGTACAATATGTTTAAAAAGCAGAAGTGGTAAGAGGGAATATCATTGCTATGTTTCAGTCTTAAGGAGAAAATAGCTAGTCTTCCACAATTAATTATAAGGTTAGCTATGGGTCTTTTGTAGATTCTGTCTGTTAGGCTGAGGAAGTTTTCTTCTATTCTTAGTATTCTTAGTTTGCTGGGAGTTTTTCTTTTTTTATTGTAATATTGGTGAATGTTATCAATTACTTCTTCTGTGTCTATTGGAAAGACAATATACTTCTTTGTCCATCATTAACATGATGTATTACTTTATTTTCATGTAAAAGAAAGCTTGCATTCGTAATATAAATCCCACTTGGTTGTGATGTATAACCCTTCTTTCATGTTCCAGGATGTTTGCTTATATTGTGTTAAAGATTTATGAAAGTAATTTTATAAAGAATATTGGTATGTGTTTTTTTGTGTGATGTCTTTGTTTTTCTGTGGTGTTAGAGTACATTGATCTGTTAGAATGAATTGAGAAGTATTCTCTTCTTTTTTATTTTCCAGGAAAGTGTCTAAAGTGTCTAAAGATACAGGCATACCTTGGAGATATTTGTGCACTCATTTTTAGACCACTGAAGTAAAGTGAATATCACAATAAAGTGAGTCACACACTCTTTTTGTTTTCCTAGGGCATATAAAAGTTATGATTAAACTATGCTATAGTCTATTAACTGTGTAATACCATTATGTCTTAAAGAACAGCATACATATCTTAATTAAAAAATACTTTATTGCTAAAATATGTTAACAAATATCTAAGCTTTCAGAGATGTTGAACTTCTCATTGTATAACGGAGACAAAAGAAAAAAAAAAAGATTACTCAAAGTACCATGAATGCGATAAGAAGCCCAAAGGGACTGCACCTCAGCAACTCCTCTGTTAGGAGGAGAAAACTGGGTACAGCCCCAATTCAAAGTTAGCTTCTGTTTTTTTTTTTTGTTTGTTTGTTGTTTTTTTTTTTTATTATTTTAAAGACAAGGAAGTTTCACAAGAAAAAATAAATTGATTCAATCCTTACAAAAGGACACAAAGACACAGGCAATGTTATAAAGTTATTTATGGCTAAGTATAGCTTAAACAATGGAAACAAGTAACATCAGTAAAATTAACAATGTGACATTCCAAAGTATAATTTGTGAAAAGCTAAGTTGGTCAAACAGCAATCATTATCTAAAATATAACCTCTCCTCAAATGATATAAGCAGAAATTGCATTCTTATGATAAAATCTGAGTATAATTATCTCTAAAGTTTCCCCCAACAGACAGCTAGCCCCTAGCAAACATTTTTTCACTTTTTTTGCCTTCAGCAATTCTTAAAATCTCTTAACAGGATTGGTATGACAACCACCAGTAAGCTCTAAAATCATTAAAGTATACAATCCCATACCTACGCAGTAATTAGAGTTGAATAGATGGGCTTGTTGCCACGCTATCTGTAGAACGTCATCTCCTGATCCAAAGACTTTTGCCCCATACATGCATTTACCTAAAAACCCTATTCTAAAATCAAGTGAGAATCGAGATTTCTAACCCTCTACACAGAAAGTCATAATCCTTTTGCTGGTGGAGGGTCTTGTCTTGATGTTGATGGCTGCTGACTTTTCAGGGAGGTAACTGCTGAAATTTGGGGTGGCTATGACTGTTTCTTAAAATAAGATAACACTGAATTTGCTGCATCGGTTTTCTTCCTCTCAGAAAAGATTTCTCTGTAGCACTTGATGCTGTTTGATAGTATTTTACCTGCAGTAGAACTTCTTTCAAAATTGGAGTTGATCCTCTCTAATTCTGCTGCTACTTTGTCACCTAAGTTTATGTAATATTCTAAAACCTTTGTTGTCATTTTGACAATATTTACAGCATCTTCACCAGGAGTAGATTCTGTCTCAGAAAACTGCTTTGTTTGATAATCTATAAAAAAACAACTGATTATCCACTAACATCTTATTATGAGGTTGCAGCAATTTTGTAACATCTTTAGACTCCTCTTCTAATTCCAGTTATCTTGTTGTTTCTACCACACCTATGGTTACTTCCTTCACTGTAGCCTTGAACCCCTCTAAGTCATCCATAAGAATGGGAATCAGCTTCTTCCAAATTCCTGTTGATGTTGATATTTTGACTTCCTCCCATGAATCATGAATATTTGTGATGACATCTAGAATGGTGAATCCTTTCACAGCTCCATCAGAGGAATGACTATCTCTGGAAGCTATAGCTTTATAAAATGTATTTCTTAAAAAATAAAACTTAAAAGTTGAAATTACTCCTTGATGTATTGACTGCAGAATGGATATAGTGATAGCAGGCATGAAAACAACATTAATCTCCTTGTAAATCTCCATCAGAGCTCTTGGGTGACTAGGTGCATTTATTGTCATTGAGCAGTAACATTTTGAAAGGATTTTTTTTCTGACAAGTAAACCTTAACAGTGGGCTTAAAATATTTAACAAACAATGCTCTAAACAGATGTACTGTCATCCCGCCTTTTTTGCTCCATTTACAGAACACAGGAAGAGCAGATTTAGCACAATTCTTAAAGGCCCAAAAATGTTTAGAATGGTAAATGGTATTGTCTTCAACTCCAAGTCACAAGCTGCATTAGCCCCTAACAAGAGAGTCAGCCCATCCTTTGATGCTTTGAAGTCAGGTGTTGAAATCTACACTCTAGCTATAAAAGTTTTAAATGGAATCCTCTTTTAAAATAAGGATGTTTTGTCTACATTGAAAATCTGTTGTTTAGTGTAGCCGCCTTCCTCAATTATCTTAGCCAGATCTTCTGAATAACTTGCTGCAGCTTTTACATCAGCACCTGCTGCTTTACCTTGCATTTTCATGTTGAGACCACTTTTCTTAAAACTTATAAGCTAACCTCTTCTAGCTTCAAACTTTTCTTTTGCAGCTTCCTCATCTCTCTCAGCTTTCACAGAATTTAAGAGATTTGAGGCCTTGCTTTGTATTAGATTTTGTCTTAAGAGGATGTTATGGCCAATTTGATCTTTTATCCAGACCAATAAAATTTTCTCCTTATCAACAATAAAGCTGTTTCACTTTCTTATCACTTGTGTGTTCACTGGAAAAGCACTTTTAATTTCCATCAAGAACTTCTCCCTTGCATTCACAACTTGTCTAACTGGCAAAAGAGGCCTAGCTTTTGGTTTATTTCAGTTTTTGACATGCCTTCCTCACTAAGATTAATTGATATTTTTTTATTTATAGTTAAATAAGTGTGAGTCTTCTTTTACTTAAACACTGAGAGGTCATTGTAGGGTGATTGATAGGCCTACTTTCAATATTTTTTGCATCTCAGGGAATAGGGAGGCCTGAGGAGAGGAAGAGATGAAGGAAATTCTGGTCGATGGAATAGTCAGAACATTTATTATGGGTTTGTTGTGCCTCAAAACAATTACAATAGTAATATCAAAGACAACTGATCACAGATAACTATAACAGATATAATAGTAATGAAAGAGTTTGAAACATGAGAATTTTCAAAATGTGGCACAGAGACATGAAGTGAGCACATGCTGTTGAAAAAAGTGGCTCTGATAGACTTGCTCAATACAGGGTTGCCACAAACCTTTAATTTGTAGAAAAATGCAATATCGGTAAAGCACAATAAAATGAGGTATGCTTTTCCTCTTTCTTTAAGTGTTTGAAAGTATTTATCTTTGAATGCACTTGGTGTTGGTGAACACTTCGATCTATTAAAAAACCCAAAGAGAATTTTTTCTAAAAAATTAGACTTCTTGTAAGAAATGAACAAATTCCCGAAGAGACAGAAAATAGCAAAACTCACTCAAATGAATAAAATATCCAAGTGTACCTATAATAATAAAAGTATTAAAAATTAAAAACCTATCACCCCAGGGATGCAAGGATGGTTCAACATATGCAAGTCAAAAAATGTGATGTACCACATTTACAAAATCAAGAACAAATACCACATGACTATCTCAATAGACCCAGAAAAAGCATTTGACAAAATTCAACACTGCTTCATGATAAAGACTCTCAGAAAATTAGGTATATAAGGAAAATATCTTATTACAATAAAAGCCATATATGACAAACCAATTGCCAATACCAGCCTGAATCGGGAAAAGCTTAAAGATTTCCATTGAGGAAAGGAACAAGACAAGGATGCCCACTCTCACCACTCCTATTTAACATAGAATTGGAAGCATTAGCCACAGCAATCAAGCAAGAGAAAAAAATAAAGGTTATCCCAAATGGAAAAGATGAAATCAAACTGTCCCTGTTTGAAGATGACATGACCCAATTTATAAAAGAAACCTAAAGACTACTGAAAAACTCTTAGAGCTGATATGCATTTTCAGTAATGTTGCTAGATACGAAATCAACGTGAAAGATAAGTAGTGTTTTGATACTCCAGTAACAAACTAGCAGAAAAAGAAAGAAAGAAAGAAAACCCATTTAGAGTAGTCACCAATAAAATAAAATACCCAGAAATCAATTTAACCAGGGAGGTGAAAAATCTCTACAATGGGAAGGACAAAACACTACTAAAAGAAAGTAAAGTGGACAGAGAATGGTGGAAAGACATTCCATGCTCTCAGACTGAAAGAATTAACATCGTGAAAATATCCGTACTATCCAAAGCTGTCTACAGATTCAATGCAATCCCAATCAAAATGCTGATGACATTCTTCGCAGAAATAGAAAAAAAAATCCTAATGTTCATATGGAGCAACAAAGACCATGAATAGACAAAGCAATCCTGAGCAATAAATAAATAAATAAATAAAGCCAGAGTCATAACAATACCTGACTTCAAATTATGCTACAAAGCAATGGTAACCAAAACAGCATGGTACTGGCATAAAAACAGACATGTTGACCAATGGAACAGAATAGAGAACCCAGAAAAAGACTCACATACTTACAGCCAACTGATCTTTGACAAGGCAACAGGAAATACACTGGTGAAAATACTGCCTCTTCAGTAAATGGTGCTGGGAAAATTGGGCATCCATATGCAGAAAAATGAAACTGGACTAGTACCTCTTGCTACATAACACAATGAACTCAAAATGGATTAAAGTTTTAAGTATAAGAACAGAAACCATAAAACTCCTAAAATAAAACATAGAGGAAACACTCCAGGAAGTAGGACTGTGCAAAGACTGTATGAATATGACCTCAAATGCACAGGCAACAATAGAAATATAAACAAATGGGATTATATCAAATGAAAAAGCCTCTGAATAGCAAAGGAAACAATCAATAGAGCAGAAAGACAACCTAAGGAATGGGATAAAATATTTCCTAATATTTAGACCTCCAACAAGTTATTAATATCCAGAATATACAAGGAACTCAAAGAACTTCAGAATAAAAAAAAAAAAAAAAAACCCAAAAAACTCCAATTTAAAAATTGGCAAAAGAGCTGAATAAGCATTTTTCAAAGGAAGACATACAAATGGCCAGCATGTACATGAAACTATGTTCAACATCACTAATCATCAGGGAAATGCAAATTAAAACCACAGTGAGCTATCATCTCACTCCAATTAGACTGGCCATTATTAAAAAGACAGAATAACAAATGCTGTTGAGGATGTGGAGAAAGGGGAATCCTCCTACACTGGTGGTGGAAAAGCAGAATAGTACAGCCATTATAGAAAACAGTATGGACATTTCTGAAGCAACTGCATATAGAAATACCATTTGATCCAGCAATCCCACTACTGGGTATGTATCCAAAGGAATGGAAATCATTGTGTTGACGGGATACCTGCACTCCCATGATCACTGCAGCTCTATTCATAATAACCAAGATATGGAACCAACCTAAATACCCAGCAATTGATGACTGCGTAAAGAAAATGTGGTATATATACAGAATGGAATACTACTCAGCCATGAAGAAGAATGAAATACTACCATTAACAGCAACATGGATGAACTTTGAAAAAGTATATTAAGTCAAATAAACTAGACACAGCAATACCACATGTCCTCACTCATAAGTGGATGGATAGCCGCTCTTCTTCACCAAGCATTGGGGAAATTTTTCACAAGAGAGAAAGAAAAAAACGTAAAAAGGAAGGAAGGAAGGAAGGAAGGAAGGAAGGAAGGAAGGAAGGAAGGAAGGAAGGAAGGAAGGAAGGAAGGAAGGAAGGAAGGAAGAAAGAAAGGAAAGAAAGAAAGAAAGAAAGATCACAGTGATACACTGAACTTTGACAAGGAGAGAACAAATCTATGGTTACTAAAAGTGGGAAGGGGAGAGGGAGGGAGGGGTTAGGGAGAAATTATGTAAGGGGCACAATGAATAATTGTAATAACCAATATGCTAATAACAGTGATTTGATCATAACATATTGTACACAAATAATGAGAGTCAACACTGTATCCCCGAAATATGTATAATCAATTATGCTTCAATTAAAAAAAAAAGAGGGCCGAGCCCGTGGCACACTCAGGAGAGTGCGGTGCTGGGAGCGCAGCAGTGCCTCCACCATGGGTTCGGATCCTAAATAGGGATGATCGGTGCACTCACAGCGCTCACTGGCTGAGCACAGTGTGGCCGGTCTCAAAAAGGACAAAAAAAAAAAAAAAAAAAGAAAAGAAAAGAAATGAAATGAAAAGGAAAAAATCCTTTTACTTTCCTTGGGTTCAGTACCTACTTTTTTCATTTATTTTTGGTTTTGTTTATGTGCTTATGTATTTGGCAATCTAACTAAATGTTTATTAATTTTGTTAAATTTTTGACAGAACAGTCTTGATTTCATTGTTTTTTTTTCTTAAACTGCTTTTATGTTATCTGTTTTATTGATTTCACTCATCTTTTGTGCATTCTTTCTTCTTCTGGCCGGTCTCAAAAAGGAAAAAAAAAAAAAAAAAAAAAAGAAAAGAAAAGAAATGAAATGAAAAGGAAAAAATCCTTTTACTTTCCTTGGGTTCAGTACCTACTTTTTTCATTTATTTTTGGTTTTGTTTATGTGCTTATGTATTTGGCAATCTAACTAAATGTTTATTAATTTTGTTAAATTTTTGACAGAACAGTCTTGATTTCATTGTTTTTTTTTCTTAAACTGCTTTTATGTTATCTGTTTTATTGATTTCACTCATCTTTTGTGCATTCTTTCTTCTTCTTACTTTGGTTTAGTTTGCACTTTTTTAAAGTTGGAAATATAAGCTATATATTTTTAACCGTTCTTTGTTTTTTGGCATCTGGCCAGCAAGAGGATCTGAACCTGTGACCTTGGCATTATAAGGCTGCTGCACACTAACTGAGCTAAACAGCTAGCCCTGTAACTTTTCTTATGTTATGAATTTACGGTCTGTATTTATCATCAGAGAACAGGCTTTGTATGATTTCATTTCTCTTAAATATGGACCTGTTTTTTAGCCTAGCATATTCTCTAATATAGAGAGCGTTTTGTCCTCACTTGAGAAGACTGTGCTTCCTGCTGTGTTGAATGAAGTTTTTATAGATAGTGATTATATCAATTTAGTTAATATTGTTTATCAAGATTCTTATATTCTTGCTGATGTTTTGTCTAGTTATTTTATTGATTATTGAGACTGTGGTATTGAAATCTACATATAATATCATCAAATTGTTATTGGATGAATATGAATGAAAATAGTTTCTATTAATATATACCCACTAATATATTTTTCATACTGTTTACAAAGATAATACTTTCAAAATTTTTACAATCTTTTCAATTTGTATAATGGTTTAATCACAGAAGAAATCCTAATACAATGTTTGGCTCATGGTAAGCTCTCAATAAGTAATTGTCATTTAAAGAAATAAATAAATGAAATTAATTTTTTAAGTGAGGTCAAATAATAAAAGGAAACTAAGCACAATTTCCTCCCATGCATTGAAACTACATTATTAAAAAATAAGATTATTATGAATGTAAATATCTCTATTATGACCATTAATGTTTACAAATAGCATGGTTAATACTTTCATTTGGTTTAGAAGTTAAGTAGATGGATCTAAAAACTTTGAACATCAATGTCTTTCATGAAATTCTATATGTCTGTTATGCTTTTACTTCCAAAGTTGAAATGAAGCATGTAAATAGAAGAAAACAAAGAGATCTATTTTCCAGTTATTTTCATACGGATAGCAATTTTAAAGCACAGTTTTTAACTTAGTAAGTCACAGTATTACTAAGAAAATACAACTCAAATAGAAAGTTTAAAGCTGTAGCTAGAGGTTGCAAATATAATCTAATGTACACACTATATGTGGCGGAGCAAAATATATTTTAGGAGAAATTACTGGTTATGATCGGAATGTCTGTCAGCAAAGAAAGAACAGTCGTCAGCAATATAAATCAAACTGAGATTAATCTTCAGTCAACACTAAGAAATACATGCTCTATTGGGAGTTTTTATGTGAATACTAAAGAAAAGGACTAATAAAACATTAAATACATATTACTTGTTCAATATTTTAAAAAACTAAGCAGAAAAATCTCATTGCCTATGAGTCAAAAGAATATTATAACAATTTACTCAACCAGATTGAATAAATGATGTGCTAATTTTACCATGTAGAAGTTATTTAATGCAGAAAATGTTAAAGAGTTAAAAAACAGTTAAACCTTAAAAATTAAAATAAATGTATCAATGAAATGCAAATACCTGACACCAATATGTTAAGATTTTGTGCTTTTTGTAATTAAGATTAATTTTAAATTACATTTAAATTTCTCTGACCATGATGGCAGAGAAATAAAAAAAAAAAAGTAGGCTAAATTTGTTACCTTTAATTTTTATCGAGATATAACCCAATGAATTACACAACACAAAATTCATCATTTTAAATTGTACAATTCAGTGGGTATTAGTATATTCACAGTGTGTGCACCCATTACCACTATCCAATTCTGGAATATTTTCATTACTCAACAGAAAGAAAGAAAAAAACCTTTACCCACTAGCAGTCACTTTTTCTCCTGCTCTGCTCACAAGTCCTGGCAGCCACTGATCTACCTTCTTTGTCTGTGAATTTGCCTTTTCTGGACAATTCATAGAAGTGGAATAATACAATATGTGACATTTTGTTTCTGCCTTATTTCATTTAGCATAATTTTTTCAAGGTCTATTCATGTTGTAGCATGAACCTATACATCATTATTTTTATAGCTGAATAATATCTCATTGCACAATACAGAACATGTTTATTCATCACTTAATGGACACTTGGCCTGCTTCTAGTCTTTGGAAATTTAAATAATACTGCTATGAACATTTTTGTGTAAGATTTCATGTGGAAACATGCTTCAGTTTTCTTGGGTATGCACTTAAGATTAGAATAGCTAAGTTGTATGGTGTCTTAGTCCATTTAGTGCTGCTATAAGAGAATACATGAGGCTGGGTAATTTATAAAGAAAGCAGGTTTATTTGGCTCACAATTCTAGTGGCTAAAATGTCCAAGAGCATGCCACTGGCATCTGCACAGCTTCTGGTGATGACTTTATGCTACATCACATCATGGCAGAGAGACAGAACATGAAGTGGGCATATACAGAAAAGATCGAACATGAAAGGCAACTTCACTTTATTACACCTACTCTCATGGGAACTAATCCATTTCCTAGAGAAATAACTCAGTTTTGAAAGAAAGAGATTATTCTGTTTTAACAATCTAATCACTTTTTAAAAGCACCCCTTCCCTACACAACCACCTCAACATGGGTTTTGGCCGGGACAAACCATTTTCAAACAATAGCATATGATATCTTTATGTTTAACGGTAGGAGACCCTGCCAGACTGCTTACCAAAGTGGTTATACCCTTTTATGTTGTACCAACACTGCATGAGGGTTCCAATTTCACCACAGTTTCACCAACACTTATTTATTTTATTAAATGTTTTATTTGCTATTAGCACATTCGTTCTCACAACTTGTGATATTTCTTTATGCCCTTTACCCGACCTATCACTTCCCAGTCTCCTCCCTCACTCCCAACTATCTCTAGTATCCTTAGGTTTGTTCTCTCCTGAAAGTTCTACATACTGTTGTGGCCTTTTATTTCTTTCTTTCCTTCATTCCTTCCTTCTTCCCTCCCCCTGTTCCTTCCCTCCCTCCCTTCCTCCCTAGCAGCCAGTTATAAGTAAGAATATGTGGTATTTCTGTTTCTTTGTCTGGCTTATTTCACTTAACATAATTTTCTCCAGACTCATTCATGTTGTTGCAAATGGCTGAGTATTCCATTGTGTATATATACCACATTTTCTTTATCCAGTTGTCTGTCGATAAACCTTTAGGTAGGTTCCATATTTTAATGATTCCCATTCCTTTGGATATACATGCAGTAGTGGGATTGCTGGATCATATGGTAGCTCTATCTGCAGTTGTTTGAAGAACCTCCATACTTCTTTCCATAATGACTGTGCTAATTTAGTCCCGAAACAGTGTAGAAGAGTTCCCCTTTCCCCTCATCCAGGATCTGTTATTGACAGTCTTTTTAATAATGGCCAGTCTAACTGGGGTGAAATAATATCTCTATGCATTTCTCTGATGACTAGTGATGCTGAGCATTTTATCATGTACCTGTTGGACGTTTGTATGTCTTCCTTTGCAAAATGTCTATTCATCTCCTTTGCCCGCTTTTTAATTGGATTATTTGTTTTTTTTACCGTATAGTTGCTTGAGTTCTTTGCATACTCTGGATATTAATCCCTTGTCGAACGTATAGTTTGCAAATATTATCTTCCATACTGCAGTTTGTCTTCCTGCTCTGTTGATTTTTTCCTTTGCTGTGCAGAAGGTTTTTAGTTTGATATAATCACATTTATTTTTTCTTTTCTTGCTTGTGCTTTTGGAGTCTTATTCATAAAGTTTTTACCCAGTTCTATTACCTGAAGTGTTTCCCCTATATTTTCCTTTAGTAATATTATGATTTCAGGTCTTATATTAAAGTCTTTAATCCATTTTGAGTTGATTTTGGTATATGGTGAGAGATACAAGTCCAGTTTCATTCTTCTGCATATGGATGTCTAATTTTCACAGAACCATTTACTGAAGAGGCAGTCTTTTCCTCAATATATGGTCTTGCTACCTTTGTCAAAGATCAGTTGGATGTAAGCATGTGGGTTGATTTCCAGGTTTTCTATTCTGTTCCACTAACCTGAGTGTCTGTTTTTATGCCTGTACTATGCTGTTTTGTTTACAATAACTTTGTAATATAATTTGAAGTCAGGTAGTGTTATGCCTCCAGCTTTACTTTTTTCTTAGGATTGCTTTGGCTATTTGGGATCTTTTGTTGTTCCATATGAATTTTAGGATTGTTTTTTTCTATTTCTGTGAAGAATGTTATTGATATGTTGACGTAGACTGCATTGAATCTGTAGATTGCTTTGGGTAGAATTGACATTTTCACAATGTTAATTCTTCCTATCTAAGAGCATTGCATGCCTTCCAACTTTTTGTGTCCTGTTTAATTTCTTTCAGTAGTGCTTTGTAGTTCTCATTGTAGAGATGTTTCACCTCCTTGGTTAAATTGATACCTACGCATTTTATTTAATTAATTAATTTTTTTTTGGTGACTATTATAAATGGGCTTGCTTTCTTGATTTCATTTTCTGCTAGTTTGTTATTGAAGTATAAAAATGTGGTTGATCTGTGGGTGTTCATTTTCTAACATGCAACATTACTGAAATTGTTAACCAGCTCTAAGAAATTTTTGATAGAGCCTTCAGAGTTTTCTGTATATAAGATCATGTCATCGGAAAACAAGGACAGTTTAACCTTGTCCTCTCCAATCTTGATACCCTTTATTTCTTTCTCTTGCCTGATTGCTTTGTCTAGTACTTCCAAGACTCTGTTAAAAAGGAATGGTAAGAGTGGGAACCCTTGTCTTGTTCCTGGTCTTAAGGGAAAATCTTTTACCTTTTCCCCATTCAGGATGATATTGGAAACTAATTTGTCATAAATGGCTTTTACACTATAGAGATAATTTCCTTCTATACCAAATTTGCTGAGAGTCTTAATCATTACGGGATTTTAAATTTTGTCAAATGCCTTTTCTGCTTTAATTCAGATAATCATATGGTTTTTGTCCTTGGTTTGTTGAACCAACCTAGCATCCCTGGGATGAATCCCATTTGGTCACAGTATACAATGTTTTTGGTGAATTGCTGTAATCTGATTGCTAGCATTTAGTTGAGGAATTTTGTGTCTATGTTCACCAAGGATATCAGTCTGTAAGTATTTGGGTGATGCTGGCCTCATAGAATGAGTTTGGGAGAATGGCTTCTGTTTCAATTTTTTGGAAAAGTTTGAAGAGAAATGGTATTAATTCTTCTTTAAAGGTTTGATAGAATTCAGCTATAAAGCCATCAGCTCCTCGGTTTTTCTTTGTTGGAAAAAAAAAAAAAAAAGGAAAATTCTGATTACTGATTTAATCTCTTTGCTTGTTATTGGTCTGTTCAGGTTCTCTATTTCTTCTAGGTTCAGTCTTGGTAGTTTGTAGGTGTCCAGAAATTTTCCATTTCCTCCAGGTTTTCCTATCTGTTGGCATACAGTTGATTATAATAATCTCTAATGACTCTCTGTATTTCTGTGGTATAAGTTGTGATGACTCCCTTTTCTTTTCTGATTTTTTTATTTGGATTATCTCTCTTCTTTTTTTTTACTAGCATAGCTAATGGTTTGTCTATTTTATTTATCTTCTCAAAAAACTAATTTTTTTGTTTTATTGATCTTTTGTATTTTTTTTTTTTTTTTTGGTCTTTATTTCATTTAGTTCTGCCCTGGTCTTGATTATTTCTTAACATCTCCTAATTTTGGGATTGGACTGTTGTTTTTCTAGTTGTTTGATTTGTAGTGTTAGGTCATTTATTTGAAATGTTTCCATTCTTTTGATGTAAGCATTTATTGCAATAAACTTCCCTCTTAGTACTGCTTTTGCAGTATACCATAGGTTTGGGTATTATGGACCTTTATTTTCATTAGTTTCAAGAAATTTTTGATTTCCTATTTAATTTCTTCTTGGACACATAGGCTGTTCAGGAGTCTGTTGTTTAGTTTCCATGCACTTGAATAGTTTCCAGAATTGTGCTTGTTATTGATTTTCAGTTTTAATCTATTGTGGTCTGAAAAGATATATGAGATAATTCAATTTTTAAAAATTTTCTAAGACTTGATTTGTGACCTAGTATGTGGTTTATCCTGGAGAATGTTCCATGAGCTGATGAGAAGAATGTATATTCTCTAGTTGTTGGATGAAATGTTCTGTCAATATCTGCCAGGTCCAGTAGTTCTAAGGTGTAGTTTAAATGCTGTGTTTCTTTGTTGATTTGTTGCTAGAATGATCTGTCTAACACTGAGAGAGGGGTGTTCAAGTTACCCACTAGTATTCCCTTTGGGTCTATCTCATTTTTTAGGTCTACCAGTGTTTGCTTTACATACCTAGTTGCTCCACTGTTGGGTGCATACATATTTCTACTTGTTAGGTCCTCTAATTTGATAGATCCCTTTATCATTACATAATGGGCTTCTTTGTTTCTTTTTATGGTTTTTGGTTTGAAGTTTATTTTATCTGTTATAAGAATAGCTATCCCTGCTATTTTTTGGTTTCCATTGGCACGGCATATCTTTTCCCATCCCTACACTCTGGTCTCTGTTTGTCTTTACAGGTGAGGCAAGTCTCTTGAAGAGAGCATATAGTTGGGTCTAGCGTTTCAATCCAGTCAGTCAGTCTGGGTCTTTTGAATGAGGAGTTTAATCCATTTACATTTAGGGTTGTTATTCTTGAGTATTGCTTTACTATTTTAATTATATTGCTTTTTGTTTAGATATTTTAAACATCATTTGTCCCTTCTCCTTTTTTTTTAATCTTTAATGTAAATTGGATTTTTGAGGTGATATGATTTAGCTTCTTTCTCTTTCTGCTTTGCATTTTGGTCTCAATTGCAGGTTTTGCTCTTTCTTGTGAATCTCTAATATTATCATTTTTCAGATTCTGGATTCAGGACTCCTTAGATTTTTTCTTGCAGGGCTGGTCGTGTGGTAGTGAACTCCCATAATTTGTGTTTATCAGGTAAATATACTATTTCTCCCTCATTTCTGAAGGATAACCATGCTGGATATAGGATTTTTGGCTGATAGTGTTTTGGGGTTTTTTTCAGTCTTTTGAATATATCATCCCATTTTCTTCTGGCCTGTAAGATTTCATTTGAGAAATCTGCTGTTAGTTTGATGGGGGCTCCCTTATAGGTTACTTGACACTTTTCTTTTGCTGATTTTAGAGTTCTCTCTTTGTCTTTGAGTTTTGCCAGTTTGAGTATCACAAATCTTGGAGAGGATTCTTTGGATTGAATCTATTTGTTGATATTTGAGCTTCCTAAATCTGAAGGTCTTGATACATCCCTATACACGAGACAATTTTTGTCATCATTTCCTTGAATAAGTTTTCAGTGCCTTTTCCTTTTTTCTCCTGTTCTGGAATACCCTTGATTTGGATGTTTGTTTGCTTGAAGTTGTCTGCTAGCTGTCTTAAACTTTCTTCACTTTTTAAAATTCTTTTTTCCTTTTCCTTGTCTTCCTGGGTTACTTCAAAAGACTGTCTTCAAGTTTTGAGATTCTTTCTTCTGTTTGCTCTAGCCTGCTGCTCAAGCTTTCTGTTCTGTATTTTATTTCATTGAGATAATTCTTCATTTCCAAGTGTTATGTTCCATTCTTTTTTAAGTTATTAATCTCTTTGTAAACTTCTTCCTTCATATCCTGGATAATTTTTTTCTTGTTTCATTGTGTTCTCTAGTTGATTCTTCTCTTATTTCTTGGAGTATTTTTGTTTGTTTGTTTGTTTGTTTGTTTGTTTAAATCAGTGCCCTGAATTACTTTTCTGATATCTCAATTATTTCTGCTCTATGGGGTTTGGGACTTGAGAAATACGATATCCCTTTGGTGTTGTCATATCTTCTTGTTTATTTGTGGTGGTAATATATTTATGCTGATCTTTGGTCATCTGGTAGAGCATTTAATTTTTCTATCATTCTGGAGTGGGTTATAAGGGAATCTTCCTCCTCTGTAAGTTTTGCTGATGATGCTTCTTTTATCAGTGCAGTTGAGTGTGTGTTGGGCTGCCTTGGCTCCTGTTTAGTCAGTGTGCATGTCTTGCATGTGCTCACCTGTGTGTCCCATGTGGTGGTTGTGTGGGATCTGTGAGTGCCCCCTGTGCTGTTCAGGTGTGGGCAGGGCATGCGGCTGTGTCAGTGCCCAGGCACAACTTGGGTCCTTTACATACTCACCTGTGCAGCCTGTGCAGTGGTTCACTGAGGTCTGCGAGGCCCCCCTCTGGTGCTCAGGTGTGGGCAAGTCCTGTGACTGCATCAGTCCCTAGCCTCCTCACCAAAATTTATCATTAGAGTATTTTTATTGCTATTAATTTGTTGAGCATTTTTTGTGTTTTTTCCATGAGAGATACTGGTTTGTAGATTTTCATTTTTACCATGTCTTTAAATAGTTTTGTTATCAGATTAATACTGGCCTCATGAAATGAGTTAGAAAGTGTTTCTTACTCTCCTATTTTTTTGTGGGGGGAGTAAGATTAATAAGAATTAGAGTTAATTCCTTTTTAGATATTTGATAAAATTTGCCAGTGAGGCTATCTGGTCTTGGACTTTTTAGTTGTTGTAAGTTTTTTGATAGCTAACTCAATCTCTCTGCTTGCTATACTTTCATTTGGATTTTCTATTTCTTTCATTTCAGGTTTGGTAGTTTATGTACTTCTAGAAATTTGTCCTTTCTATCTAGGTTATCTAATTTATTGTCAAACAATTATTCATAACATTTATTTATAATTTTTGTTATTGTTGTAAAATTGGTAATATTGTTCCTCTCAAATTTCTAATTTAGTAAGGTAAGTGTAGATTGCTGATATTGAGATACTACTTTTTATTAATGTAGGTATTTATAGGTATAAATTTTCCCCTGAGAACTTATTTTACTGCATCATACAAGTTTTGGTATATTGTGTTTTTATTTAACTTATCTCATGATTTCTTCTTTACCCTATTGGCCATTTAGAAGTTTATTGTTTAATTTCTCCTTATTTGTGAACTCTCCAAATTGCCTTCTATTACTGATTGCTAGTTTTACTACATTGTAGTGATACAACATATTCTGCATGATTTTAATAATTTTAAATTTATTTGGACTTGTTTTGTGACCTAATATTTGGCCTATCCTGAAGAATGTTCCACGTGTATTTGAAAACAATGTGCATTCTACTATTACTGGGTGAAGGGATTTGCATATATGTTAGGTCTGGTTGATTTATAGTGTTGTTCAAATATTCTATTTCCTAATAGTTGTTCTAGCCCTTATTCAAAGTGAAATGTTAAAAGTCTCCAACACTTATTGTTTAATTGTCTATTTTTCAATTCTTTCAGGCATTGCCCCATATATTTTGATTCTCTGTTGTTAGATGTATATTTTGCAATCATAAATGCTCTTGATGGATTGACCTTTTTATATGAAAAATGACCTTTTCTCTAGTAACATTTTTTGTCATAAAATCTATTTTGCCTGATATATTGTAGCCACTTCTGATCTCCTGGGCTTCTGTAATGT
Source organism: Galeopterus variegatus (assembly GCF_000696425.1). Taxonomy (NCBI): domain Eukaryota; kingdom Metazoa; phylum Chordata; class Mammalia; order Dermoptera; family Cynocephalidae; genus Galeopterus; species Galeopterus variegatus. The sequence goes on along the minus strand of NW_007735440.1, from coordinate 65,222 downwards.
GTGTAATACCCTATTCCATTCCTTTTTTCCCCACCTATTTCTGTCTTTGAATCTAAAGTGTAATTAGACATTCAGATTGATTACAACTCTTGGCTGTTGTGAAGAGAGCTGCAATAAACACTGGAGTGTAGGTATCTCTTTGACATGATGGTTTCCATTCTTAGGGTATATACCCAGCAGTGAAATTGCTGGATCATATGGTAGTTCTATTTCTAGATGATTGAGGAACATCCATACTGTTTTCCATAATGGCTGTACTAATTTTCAGTTCCATCAACAGTGTAGGAGGGTTCCCCTTTCTCCACATCCTTGCCAGCATTTGTTATTCTCTGTCTTTTTGATAATAGCCAGTCTATCTGGGGTGAAATTATATGTCAATGTGGTGTTCATTTGCATTTCCCTGATGCTAAGTAATGTTGAGCAATTTTTATGTGTCTATTGAATATTTGAATGTTTTCATAAGAGAAATGTCTATTCAGCTCCTTTGCCCATTTATTAATTGGGTTACTTGTTTTCTTACAGTTGAGTTGTTTGAGCTCTTTGTATATTCTGCATTTTAATCCCTTGTCAGGTGCGTACTTTGCAAATACTTTCTCTCATTCTGTAGGTTGTCTTTTTGCTCTGTTGTTTCTTTTGCCATGCAGAAGATTTTTAATTAGATATAATCTGATTTGTTTAAGTTTTATTTTCTAAATAAATAAAACTTTGTTTGCTTGTGCTTTTGGGGTCATATTCACAATGTTTTTGCCCAGTCCTATATCCTGAAGTGTTTCCCCTATGTTTTCTTTTAGGAGTTTTGTAGTTTCAGGTCATATTTAAGTCTTTAATCCATTTTGAGTTAATTTTGGTATATGATGAGAGAAGTATGGATCTAGTTTAATTCTTCTATATATGAACGTCCAGTTTTCCCAGCACCATTTATTGAAGAGGCAGTCTTTTTCCCAACGTATGTTCTTCTTGTCTTTGTGAAAGATCAGTTGGCTGGAAGTATCTGGGTTCATTTCTGGGTTCTCCATTCTGTTCCATTGGTCTGAGTATCTGTTTATATGCTAGAACCATGTTGTTTTGGTTTTATAGCTTTGAAGTATATTTTGAAGTCAGGGAGTGTTATGCCTCTAGCATTATTTTTTTATATTTTTATTTTGGTTTTGGTCAGTATTGTTTTGGCTATTTGGGGTCTTTTGTTGTTCCATATGAATAGTAGGATTTTTTTTTTCTGTTTCTGTGAAGAATGTCATTGATATTTTGGTGAGGATTGCATTGATCCTGTAGATCACTTTGGGTAGCATGGATATTTTCACATTGTTAATCTTCCAATCCAAGAACATGGAGTGTATTTCCATTTTTCTGTGTCCTCTAATTTATTTCAGCAGTGATTTGTAGTTCTCATTGTAGAAATCCTTCATCTCCATGGTTAAATTGATTCTAGGTATTATATATTTTTGGAAACTATTTTAAATGAGCTTTCTTTCTTGATTTATTTTTTCAGCTAGTTCATTACTGAAGTATATAAAACTACTGATTTTTGCATTTTGATTTTATATCTTCCAAGTTTGCTGAACTCGTTTACCAGCTCTAAGAGTTTTTTGGTAGAATATTTAGGATTTTGTATATATAGGATCATGTCATTTGCAAAAGGGACAGTTTGACTTCATCTTTTCCATTCTGTATGTTCTTTATTTCCTTCTCTAGCCTGATTGTTCTGGCTAGTACTTTCATTACTACATTAAATATGAGTGGTGCGTTGGACATCCTTGTCTTGTTCCTGTCCTTCAGCGAAATGCTTTCAGCTCTTTCCCACTCAGGATGATATTGGCAATGGGTTTGTCATATATGGATTTTATTGTGTTGAGATACTTTATTTCTATACCTAATTTGCTGAGAGTCTTTACCATGAAGTGATTTGGAATTTTATCAAGTGATTTTTCTGCATCTATTGAGATAATCATATGGTTTTTTTCCTTAATTTTGTTGATGTGATGTATCATATTTATTGATATGCAAATTGGAACACTAATCTGACATAAAAAAGAATGAAATTCTGCCATTTGCAGCAACATGGATGAACTTATTAAAAATTATGTTAAATTAAATAAGACAGGTACAGAAAGAGAAATACTGCAAGTCCTCACTCAAAAGTGGGAGCTAAAATAAAGAAAAAAAGGAAAGAAAGTAAGTAAGAAAAAATCACAATACATTGAACTTTCAAAAAAAAAAAAAGAGAACAGAACTGTGGCTCTTAGAGGTGGTTAAAGGGGGAGGGAGAGTGGGGCTAGTGAGAAATTAGTTAAGGGTCACAAAGGTTGATTACATGTGGTAAACATGAGTATATTAATTATCCTGATTTGATCACCACTTATTATATGCATGTATTGATATTCAGTTCTGTACCCAAGAAATATATGTAATCGATTATCTTTCAATAAAAAATTTTAAAAATAAAAAAATAATAAAAAATAGTGTGTGTATAATTTTTTTCCACGTCACATAAGTTCTTTATATATATATATATATATATATATATATATATATA
>NW_007735440.1:42974-61703 GCF_000696425.1 Galeopterus variegatus | reverse complement strand
TATATATATATATATATATATACACATATATACACACACACACACACACATGCACACACATATATGCATGTTTTCTATTTGCTTAGTGGTTTATCTTAATTTATAACAATCTACAATCTAATTTACATCAATGCCAACTTGATTTCAATAGTATAAAACAATTTTGCTCCTATATTATTTCTCTTCATTTTTTAAATTGTAATATTTACTCATAGATATCTGTGAGGTACAGCAAGTTAGAAGACATGCATGTATTTCACAATGATTCACTTAGGATAGATAAGATAGTTTTATACCCATATCCACCACTGTTTCTCCCTCTCCTACCCGCCACCTGACCCTCACCCTCCCCTACTCTGTTAACAATTATTTTACTCTCTAATCCTATGCCAACCACTTTTTTAAAATTCCACATATGAGTAATGTCATGTGGTATTTGTCTCTCTGTGCCTGACTTACTTCACTTAACATGACGGTTTCCAGTTCCATCCATGTTGGTGCAAATGACAGGAAATCATTCTTTTTTATAGTGGAATAGTATTCCATTGTATTTATATACCACAGGGTTTTTATTATTATTATTCATTTATTTGTTAACAGGCATTTACGTTGATTTCATTATTGGCTATTGTGTATATTGTGATGAATATGAGGGTGCAGGTGTCTTTTCTACAAAATGATTTCATGGGTTTTAAGGTAGATCCACTTTTAGTTCTCTGAAGAACCTCCACACTGCTTTCCACATTAACTGTACCAATTTACATTTCCACCAACAATATAGGAGAGTTTCCTATTCTCCACATCCAGCATTTATTTTCTATCTTGTTGATAATAGCCATTCTAACTGGAGTGAGATGATATCTCATAGTGGTTTTAATTTGTATTTCCCTGATGATTAATCATGTGGAGCATTTTATCACATGCCTGTTAGCCATTTGTGTGTCTTCTTTTGAGAAAACTCTGTTCAAGTCTTTTCCTCACTTTTTAATTGAATTATTGTTTTTTGCTTTTGAGTTGAGTTCCTTACACATTCTGTGTATAAGCCCCTTGTCTGATGTGTGCATTGAAAACATTCTCCCATTCTGTAGGTTGCCTCTTCACTTTGTTGATAGTGACCCTTGCTGTGCAGAAGCTTCTTAGTTTGATGTAGTCCCATTTGTGTACTTTTGTTTTAGTTGCCTGTGCCTTTGTAGTCTTGCTCAAAAAAGTGCTACCCACTCCCATTTTGTGTCACGTTTGCCCTGTGTTTTCTTCAAGTAGTTTCATAGTTTCTGGTCTTAAATTTAGGTCTCTAATCCATTTCACGTTTGTGTGTTTGTTTGTGTGTGTGTGTGTGTTTGTGTATGGTGAGAGATAGGGGTCTAGTTTCAATCTTCTGCATGTGGACATTCCGTTTTTGCAGCACCATGTTATGGAAGAGGCTGTTCTTTACCTGTTTTATATTCTTGGAACTTTTGTGGAAAATCAGTTGGCTATAAATGTGTGGATTGACTTCAGGTCTCTCTATTCTGTTCCATTTGTAAGTTTGTCTTTTTTTATGCCAGTACCATGCTGTTTTGAATATTATGGTGTCATAGTATATTTTGAAGCCAGGAAGTTTGATGCCTCCAACTTTGTTCTTTTTGTTCAATATTGCTTTAGCTGTGTGGAGTTTTTGTGGTTCCATACAAATTTTAAGATCATTTTTTCTATTTCTGTGGAAAATGTCATTGATATTTTGATAGGGATTGTGTTGAATGTGTAGGTTGTTTTGGGTTATATGAATATTTTTTTGATGTTAATTCCAATGAACAAGGGAAATCTTTCCATTTTTGTGTCCTCTTCAATTTTTCCACTATTGTTTTACAGTTTTTATTATAGAGGTCTTTTACCTCCTTGGTTAAAATTTCTCCTAGGTATTTCATTTTTTGGTAGCCATTGTGAATGAGATCACTTTCTTGATTTCTACTTTGGCTCTTTCTTTGTTGGTGTATAGAAGGCTACTGATTTTTGTGTATCAATTTTGTATCCTGCCACTGTAATGAATTAATTTATTAGTTCCATTAATCTTTGGTGGATCTTTAGGGTTTTCTATGTATAGTATCATGTCATCTGCTGATAGGGATAGTTTGACTTCCTCCTTTCTGATTTGGATGCACTTTATTGCTTTCTCTTGCCTTATTGTACTACATGGAAGTTCCAGTACTATGTCATATAAGAGTAAGGACAGTGGGCATCCTTGTCTTGTTCCAGAACTTAGAGGGAAAGCCTCCAATATTTGCCCATTCAGTGTATTAGCTGTGGGTTTGTCAGACATGACCTTTACTCTTTTGAGGTATGTTCCTTCTATGCCTAATTTGTTGAGTGTTTCTATCATAAATGTGTGTTGGATTTTATCAAATGCTTTCTCTGAATCTATTGAAATGATTATATGGATCTTTTTTTCCTTCATTCTGCTGATGTGATGTATCACATATACTGATTTTCATATGTTAAAACATCCTTGCATCTCTTGGATGAATTACACTTGATATTTTCTTTTTATTGTCCCAAATTACCTCTTTATATGTGCCCGCTAACATAGGCATATAATGTTTTTTTATGTTGTTGTCTTTAATCAGATATGATATAGTGGAATTACAAACAACAAATAAATATAATTTTTTAAACTGTATTTATTTATTTATTTTTATTTTTTTGTCAATATACAATGTGGTTGATTATTGTGGCCCATTACCAAAACTTCCCTCCTTCCTCCCTCCCTCTCCCCGCTCCCTCCCAACAATGTCCTTTCTGTTCACTTCTTGTATCAACTTCAAGGAATTGTAATCGTTGTGTCTTCTTCCCTCCCCACCCCACCCCCATTATTTATGTATTTATTTATTTATTTTTAGCTCCCACAAATAAGTGACAACATGTGATATTTCTCTTTCTGTGCCTGACTTGTTGCACTTAATATAATTCTCCCTAGGTTCATCCCTGTCATTGCAAATGGCAGTATTTCAAACTTTTTTATAGCAGAGTAGTATTCCATTGTGTAGATATACCACATTTTCCGTATCCACTCATCTGATGATGGACATTTGGGCTGGTTCCAACTCTTAGCTATTGTAAAGAGTGCTGCAATGAACATTGGAGAACAGGTATACCTTCGACTTGATGATTTCCATTCCTCTGGGTATATTCCCAGCAGTGGGATAGCTGGGTCATATTGTAGATCTATCTGCAATTGTTTGAGGAACCTCCATCACATTTTCCATAGAGGCTGCACCATTTTGCAGTCCCACCAACAATGTATGAGAGTTCCTTTTTCTCCACAACCTCTCCAGCATTTATCTTTCATACTTTCTTATGAATTTACTTGTATCCATGATCTTTGTGTGTTTGAGTGAATTCAAGTTACTATCTAGAATACTTTAATTTAGCCTCAAAGGCAGCATTTAGTATTTCTTGCAGAGCAGGTTTTCTGATGAATTACCTCAGTCTTTGTGTGGAAAGTCTTAATTTTTGTTTGTTTGTTTGTTTTAGAATGATACTTTTTCTTGGATAGAATTCTTGGCTGGCAGTCTTTCTTTTAGCAATTTGAATGTCATTCTACTCCCACTGCCTTTTGGCCTTTATAATTTCTGTTATTCTTATTGAGGATCACTTGTATAGCATATTTTGCTTCCTTCCTGCTGCTTTCAAGATTCTCTCTTTGTCTTTGAATTTGTACAGTTTGACGGTAATGTATCTAAGTGTGGATCTCTTTGGATTTAACATACTTGAAGTTTATTGAGTCTCTTAGATGTGTATATTTATACCTTTCACTATATTTAGAAAGTTTTTAGCTATTATTTCTTTAGCTATTCTTTTTTCCTCTTTAGTTTCCTCTTCTCCTTCTGGAAGTACAGGTATATGTATATTGGTATGTTTGATGGTTTTCCACTGGTGTATGAATATCTGTTCATTTAGCTTCATTTTTTTTCTTTCTGTTGCTCAAACTTGATAATATCAATGAACGTATCTTCAAGTTTGCTGATACTTTCTTTTGCTGTTTGAATTTTCTGTATTTTTTTTCAGTTATTATACATTTAAAATTTAGAATTTCTCTTTGATTTCATTTAACAATTTATGTCTTTATTTCATTCTCTATTCCATGCGACATTGTTTTCATACTACCTTTAGTTCTTTAGACATAATTTCTTTAGCTCTTTGAAACTTTCAAAATAAATTACTTAAAGTCTTTGTATAGTAATTTCAATGTCAGAGCTCTCTTAGGTACAGTTTTATTGATTGTTTTTCCCACCTCTGTAGTGCTCAAACTTTCTTGTTAGTTTGTTTGTCATATTATTTGTTGAAACTGTACTTTTTATGTTTTATTAATTTAATTTTATTTTACCTATTTTTTAAATTTTATTTTATTTTATTTTGTCAAAATACACTGTGGTTGACTATTGTGGGAAATTACTGAAACCTCCCTCCCTCCTCACTCTCCCCACTCCCTCCCAAATATGTCCTTTCAGTTTGCTTGTCTTATCAATTTCAAGGAATTGTAACTGTTATGCCTTCTTCCCCGCTGCCCCGTTTTTTGTGTATTTATTTATTTTTAGCTCCACGAATAAGTGAGAACAGATGATATTTCTCTGTATGTGTCTGACTTGTTTCACTTAATATAATTCTCTCTAGGTCCATCCATGTAGTTGCAAATGACAGTATATCACTCTTTTCTATAGCTGAGTAGTATTCCATTGTGTAGATATACCACATTTTCCATATCCACTCATCCAATGATGGACATCTGGGCTGGTTCCAACTCTTAGCTATTGTAAACACTGCTGCAATGAACATTGGGGAACAGGTATACCATTGACTTGATGATTTCCATTCCTCTGGGTATATTCCCAGAAGTGGGATAGCTGGGTCATATGGTAGATCTATCTGCAATTGTTTGAGGAAACTCCATCCCATTTTCCCTAGAGGCTGCACCATTTTGCAGTCCCACCAACAATGTATGAGAGTTCCTTTTTCTCCGCAATGTCACCAGCATTTATTGTTCACAGTCTTGGATATTAGCCTTTCTAACTGGGGTGAGATGGTATCTCAGTGTGGTTTTGATTTGCATTTCCTGAATGCTGAGTGATGTTGAGCATTTTTTCATATGTCTGTTGGCCATTTGTATGTCTTCCTTTGAAAAATGCCTATTTAGCTCTTTTGCCCATTTTTTAATTGGGATGCTTGTTTTTTTCTTGTAAAGTTGTTTGAGTTCCTTGTATATTCTGGATATTAAACCTTTGTCAGATGTATATTTTGCAAATATATTCTCCCACTCTGTTGGTTCTCTTTTAACTCTGTTAATTGTTTCTTTTGCTGTGCAGAAGCTTTTTAGTTTGATATAATCCATTTGTTTATTTTTCCTGTAGTTACCCATGCTTTTGGGGTCGTATTCATGAAGTATGTGTCCAGTCCTACTTCCTGAAGTGTTTATGTTTTCTTTAAGAAGTTTTATTGTTTCAGGGTGTATATTTAATTCTTTAATCCATTTTGAGTTGACTTTAGTGTATGGTGAAAGGTATCGGTCTAGTTTCATTCTCCTGCATATTGATATCCAGTTATCCCAGCATCATTTGCTGAAGAGGCAGTCTCTTCCCCAGTGTATAGGCTTGGTGCCTTTGTCAAAGATCAGATAGCTGTAGGTGTGTGGGTTGATTTCTGGACTCTGTTCTATTCCATTGATCAGTGTGTCTGTTTTTATTCCAGTACCATACTGTTTTGTTTATTATAGCTTTGTAGTATAGTTCAAAGTCAGGTAGTGTTTTGCCTCCAGCTTTATTTTTATTTTTTTTTTGCTCAGCATTGCTTTGGGTATGCGTGGTCTTTTGTCATTCCATACAAAAATCTGGGTAGTTCTTTCCATTTGTGAGAAAAATGTCATTGGAACTGTATTTTTTAAATATCATAATGTGACTACTTTGAAATCAGTTTTTTCCAGCTCCCCGGGGTTTATTATTGATGTTGTTTGTTTTAGTTTTTGACAATTGTTTTCTTAGTGAGTTTTCAGAATTAATTCTGTAAAGTTTATGTTCTTTGATGTAGGTCACCACTAATGTCTCCTTTACACTAGCTTAGTGATTAGCAAATGACCAGACAGAGATTTCCTTAAATTCCTGGCAGCAAAAAAATCTTCCATTGTTTTCTAGGGACTAATGCCATCACACAGGCAGCTATCAATTCTGCAGTATCTTTCACTTCCTGCTTGTCCATAACCACAAACACGGCAGGTATGAGAGCACAGGGCTATGTCAGGGCTTTCCTGAGCATAAAAATTGCCCTTGGCATGCATACAGACTTCTGGATTCCCAGAATATGTCAGAGCTTTTCAAAATATATTATTTGCTGATTTGTTCAGTGTGCATGTTGGGGCATGCTTTCACCAATCAAGAAGATGATTTACAACTCTGAATTAGCCTGCACCTCTTCCTTGTATAAAGCCTCAAGGTCATATAGAGATAACAACATAAGGTTCTTTCAGATCTTACCTGAGGCCATACAGACCCCTGAACATGCATGTGACCTTCTATATACTTAGAAATATGTTGGAACTTTTAAAAGACCCTATGGGCATCTCATTCATAAGCTTTTTTCTTTAAGATTTGTGGTTAGTTTATGGTATGCTCCAACTGTTATTCATTGTCTTAAGCATCAGTAACATTAAAACTTGCCTGTAATGTTTTTGGGAAATCTCCCCACCCCCACCCCAGAAAATGATTTTACAACTGTGTCATTTCTCAGTCAGGTGAAATGAAGACAAGCTTTATGAGTGGGCTCTTCCAGGTAAACACCAAACAGGACAAATAATGACTGTTTATTGGGAAAGAGATCCATCCCTGTTATGCTCCCTTCTGTAGGAGAAATATGTTTCCAGTTGTTTTTCTCCATTACTTTTAAAATGGGTGAAATTTTGAAGGTCCTTACTCCACTAATTTTACTAATGTCATTCAGTTTGATTTTTTTAAAGTTATTTCAGCAATATTCTTTCCAAATTTGCTAAACAGAGGGTCAGAGTGCAGGACCTCAGCTCCACGGCAATGTTCAGAATCTTAGGATTATTTTATTTTTTTATTTTTTTTTTTTTTAGCAATATTCTTTCCAAATTTGCTAAATATTGTCACAATAATTCTTTTATTTATTTCTCCATATATTTCTTGAGAAAACAAATTTCTCGTTGTCTGTTGTATAATATTACATCATCAGCATAATTTGAAATTTTTTTTTCAGAAAATAAATTTTAGAATGGTAAAGAGCAAATGTTTTTTTTAAAAATTATACTTTAACAATATAACATTAAAGTATATAAATCCTCATTACTAAGCTATGTAACCAGAAAATGCAAAAATAATTTCAAATTTTGAATATCACATACTAAGCAAACAATATCCCTTAAGTTAAACCCTGTATATCAAAATCATATCTTGTATATAAGATGGAAGTGTTTTTTTTTTTTTCTTTTTTCCTAGGGTTACCTGGCTTCGGCCCTCTCCTTCCCAGTAATCCTACTCTTGAGGTAATCTAAGCTAGTATGGATCCATAAAGTGGATCCGTAAATAATTTTCTCCATGATCTTGTGTAAAACTACATATATGAGCATAAGTGTATTTAGAATAGATATATACATGCATAAGGAACATTATTATTCTTGTGTCAGAAAACATCTAAAACTGAAAATAAGACAAGTTAGTTCCATGGACTTTGAGTATCATATAATGTCAAGGGCTGAACAAAGCATTGTTGTACATCAATATACTCAATACAACTCACAGTTCACTAGGTTTACATAAATTGACAAAGAAAACAAGAAAAAAAATGTGCCAGTTACTGAAATCAAGAAGCACAAGGAGATATTAATATGAACCTAACAGAACTAAAAAGAATTATAAGGGGATATAATGAACAAATATGTGCTAAAAACTAAATAACTTGGATGAAATAGATAATATTACTAGAAAAACACTTATTATACCAAAACTTCATAAAAATAGCAAATCTGAATAGATCTTAAAAAATTAAGAGTTTAATTATTAGTCAATAAAATACCTACAAAGAAAAGCCAAGGCCTGAAAAGCTCCACTGGTGAATTCCACATAACTTTTAAAGTTGATACTAAATATTTAGAAACTTCTCAATAATACAAGAGGAGGGGACACTTCCCAACTCATTTTTTTTCAGGCCAATATTGCCCAGCTATTAAACAAGATAATGACATCACAAGAAAAATAATACAGGTCAATATATCCTAAGACTACAGACAAAAACATTCTCAAAAAATTTAGGCAACTGAATCCAATGATATTTAGAAATAATTTTACATGATGATCAAGTGAGATGTATTCCAGAAATGCAAGTTCGGTTTACTCTATGAAAATCAATGTAATACACCACATTAATAGAATAAAGAACAAAAAAAAAAATCATGATCATTCTCAATAGATACAGAAATAACATCTGACACAAATCCATATGCCTCCATGTTAAAAATACTCAACAAACCAGGTATAGAAGGGAACTTTCTAAATCTGATAAGTGCCACTTATAAAAAACAACATCTAGAAGTGATGATAGGAAAATGGCAGACTAAGAAGCTCTAACTCATTGACCACCCATGGAAACATCAAAATAAAATAACCAGAAATTGGCTAAAATAGCCTCACAGGAGCTCTGTAAAACAGTTAAATATCTACAGTAACCAAATGAACACCCAACCAAGAAAAAGTAATATCCAAAATGGTGGAAAATTTTGTGGCATTTATTTACCCTCGTTCAACCAGCTCCCCAGCATTGTATGCTCTTGGTCCTGAAGAGACAGGGATCCACTTCCCAATTCCCACCCTCAAGTAAGAAGAAGCAAAGCAGACCTTATTTGCAAAGTTCTAATTTCTCTGGGGTCTGCTTGAAGCCCTACTCTCAGTTTTGACTAACCCTTTAAAAATGTTTTGCATTTGACAAAATTTAAGACTCTTTCACTACAAAAACACTCAACAAAAACAGGAATAGAAGGAAAGATCCCCAACATATTAAAAGCCATATAGGAAAAATACACAGATAACAACATTCCCAGTGGTGAAAAGCAGAAATCTTTTCCCCCTAAAATCAGAAACAAGGATTTCTGCTTTTAAAAAGAAAAAAAAAAAAAAAAAGATGTAACATTATCTCTGTTCACAGATATGATCTTTTATGTAGAAAACTGTAAAGATACCACAAAAATTGTTACAGCTAATAAAATTCAGAAAAGTTACAGGATGCAATATCAGCATAAAAAAGCATTTGCACTTCTATGAACTAACAATGAGTAAGGAAAATTAAGACAAGTCTATTTATGATCACATTACAAACAACAAAATGCTTAGGAATAAACTTACTCAAAACAGGAAAAGTTATGTATATTGAAAACTAAAAAAAACATTTCTGAAAGAATCTGAAGAAAACACAAATAAACAGAAAGATATGCTGTGTTTGTGGATTGGAAGACTCAATATTGTTAAAATGCTAATACTGCTAGAAGACATTTCAAGAGTGAATGCAATTCCTACCAAAATCCCAAGGGTATTTTTTTGCATAAAGAGAAAACACTCAGCAATAAAAAGATAAGTAATTTTAAAATAGGCCAACAATCTGAATATTCATTTCTCTCAAGGAGATACACATTGCTAATGAGCATATGAAAAGATAGTCAACATCATTAGCCCTCATGAAAATACAAATCAAACCACAATGAGATACAACTTCACACACACTGGGATGGCTATAATAAAATAGACAGATAATAAGAGTTGACCAGGCTGTGGAGAAATTGGATCTCTTGTACACTGTTTGTGGAAATGTAAAATGACATAGCCACTTTGGAAATTAGTCCAGCAATTCCTCAACAGTTAAGCATACAGTCACCATATGACCTGGTAAGTCCATTCCTAGGAATATATCCAGAATAATGGAAAACATACATCTACATAAAAACTTGTGCACAAATATTCATAGTAACACTATTCATAATAAATAAAGTTGGAAACAAGCCAGATATCTATAAACAGGTGAATGCATACACAATATGTGGTTTATCCATACAACCAAATATTATTCAGCCATGAAGTCGAAGTACTGTATATAGATGAACATTGAGAACATTAGGCTAAGTGGAAGGACTCAGTCATCAAACATCACTTATTATATAAATCCATTTATATAAAATGTCTAGAATAAACTAATATAGAGAGACAGGAAGTAGATTAGTGCTTCCTGGAAACTGGAAGTAGGGTGGAAGTGAATGGGGTATGACTGCTAATGGGCATATAATTTTATTTTGTTTAATCTCTTCTTGTTGTCTGCTTTTCTGAGGACAAAGATCATCAAAAGAACTGCAGAAAGTGGTCTAAGAGAATATGTGGTAAGAGTGGTCTGAGAAAATTTGTGGTAAAAAGTAAAGGGAATGGCACCCTATTGAAGGTGGGTCATGGATAGTCTCTAGTACACAGTGGTGCCTCAATCATTGAAATTCCACAGGTGATGGCCTGGGAAAATGTTCAGTGGAGAATTTTGTGGCAAGTGCAACAATGCTGGAACTTGAAATATATGGGGGAGGGAGCAGTTCCTACACAGAAATATTTGGCTGGCTACTACTAAGGTATATTGGTACCCTATAGAAGGATAATGAGAGATGATAGGCTTTTAACAAGAAGTTAATGGCTAAGTGCAGAGTTCCTGGATAATAGTTTACAAATAAACTTATCACCTCCAATATAAGGACAGGCATAATTGAGCAATAGGCTGAAGTCCTAACTGTGATAGTTGCAGAACTCAAGAGATATTTGGATGCTAACACCAAGGCTCTTTGACTCTTACACTAAGCCATTGACATAAGTCCTTAGACCTCATCTTTTCATTATGCATCTTCAGAGTCTGTTACATGAAGGTCAGGGTCCTGGTGGGGAAAACTTGTGATCCTGAAAGCTGAGACGAAAACATCTGGTTTGTTGCTCATGAAGCTGTTGAGTCTACCATTGTAGCTTCTGCAAATGCACTGCACTTGTGCAAGTGGCTGTACCTTCCTTAGTACAAGCTAGCATTTCTGCTGTGCTGGAGGATGCTGCTAAAATCTCTCAGAAAGCAACATACCTTCTCCTAGCTGGTAACTTATATTCAATACCAACATAATCTGACTGTGGATATGCTGAGACTGCTAATAAAAAAGAAGCAATACAACTAAATATTGCTAAAACTAGCCAGCATGTACTGGCGGAATACTCTGGGGAATGAATTATGATCAAGTGGAGTAGAATGTAAGGTTTACATGAGCAAGTCTTTATTGACATGGGACTCTCACAACATGAGATTTAACAACCTAGCAAGGATCTCAGATGATGCTTATTCCAGGTGGCTTTTTAAAGATTGGGAAAAAAAAAAAAAGATCAATCTCCAGTAAAATAGAAATTCTTGAGATGCCTTGGAAGATAGTGGAGGGAGGAATAAAGAAGTTGAGGGAAGTAAGCATGCTGGAATGGATATGTAATGTCCCCTTAGAAAGCCCAGAAAACTCACTATCAGCTAACACCATCAGGAATGTTCTAGTGAGAAGGGCACCAGCATTACTAAGAAGTTCAGTGCTGGCTCTCCTATGTAAACCAGGGATGGTGGTAGGAGAAGCAGTCACAGAAGTGGGCTTATTAACATCCAAGGGGTGGCTGAAATAAAAAAGGCCAGGTAGTGTCACTTAGCCTGTGGAGGAGAGGAGACCATAATTACCATAATGATCTGCAAAATCAGAGAGGCAACCAAGGAGTCTTAACCTTCAGGCAGTTGTGGAGATGGGCATTAGATCATGTAGTCTAGAGGGGCAAATATATTTGTGTAAATAACAAGGGTGCTACTGAATGTATACAGTCATGTGCCACATAAGGATGTTTTGGTCAATGGCAAACCACATATACAACAGTGGTCAGAGCAATAGACTGTACTGTGTAGTAGGCTATACCATCTAAGTTTGTGTAAGTACACTCTATGATGTTCACAAATCTATGAAGTCACCAATGATACATTTCTCAGAATGTATCTCCTTCATTATGTGATGAATGGAACTCATCATTTTTTATTGAGGTGACTGCCCCCCACTTCCTGCTTCTCCACACCTGTTATTATAAAATTGCTTTTTTTTCTATTAGCAGGAAGTTTGGGACAGTCATCTCAATAAAAATGTGGTGAGTTCTTGCTCATTTCCCATTCCTGAGCTTATTTTCAGATTTTGCAAAGGATCTGACCTACGTGAAGGAGGAGAGGGAGTAAAACTATGACAATGAGATGAACTGGTTGTTTAACATTCTGCATCATCCAGGGCCTCTGGCTTCATAAATTGCCGGATTGGCCCTCTAAAGGTGCAACTAGCATGCTATCTCAGAGGCAGTGTTCTGAAAGGACGGGGCATCATCCTTCAGGAAGCGGTGTATTTATTAAATCAGAGACCTCTATATGCTGCTGCTTGCCACATGTAAAGAATATATGAACTCAGGAAAAGGAGGAGTGGCCACATTGGCCTTCACTTCCAATGACCATGTATGTGAATCTGGGCTTGCAGGATTGAAGGTCCTGGTTCTTAAATGAAGACTCAGTGAAGATCTTATTGAAATATAGGTTATGATTGCTGCCAATGCACATTGGACTTCTACCAAGGAACCAACAAGAGTCACTGTAGAAAGAGGGAAATTTAACCATGATTGATAGGAAGAGGTAGGGTTATTTGCACACAATGGAGGTGGAGATAAATATGTTCATAAACAAAGTGATTTGCTTACACATCTTCTCATACTTGTATGCCTCATTGTAACTACGGAAGGACATGTGCAGCAACTTAAAACTAAGAACATGATTATATAGGATTAAAACATTTCAGAAATTAGGGTTTGAGTTAAACTATCAGGTAGGTCACAAAGGCCTGCCAGGGCGATGGCTGAGGGTGAGGGATATTTAGAAAGGATAGGGGAAGAGGAGATTGAATACCAGTTGAAGCTCAAGATTGACTTCTGCAATAGGGGGTATAGTTCATCCCGTTAACTTCTATCTTCTGTGATTCCTTTCAGTAAGATAGGTTCACTGGAACCATAAAGGAGCTGATCCCTGAACATGTGTGAAGGTATAGATTTGCACAGTGCAAAGGGTAGATTTTGGCAACTACGAGGTCCATACCTCATAGACTTCCAGTTACAAGGAGCCTAATTGACCAAGCATCTTAGTTTCTGTGCTCTGAAATCTATCAAAATTGTTCCAAGCCCATGCTTCCCACAGACTGCTCAAAGCCAATTGCTGAGTACTGAAGACATACAAAGGCAGGCCTGCTTCTGGGAAACATGGAACTTCCCTGATGGCTAATATTGGCTCAAGGACTATATGTCAGCTGTGCAGAATCTTCCTTAGTCAACATGGCAGACTAGGATGCTCCCACCTAACAGGAAGGAGGATGCTCTCTCTCCTTCCTTCAGTGTCAGAATTTAATGAGGGTCTGTCAGGTCTCTCGCCTTCTCCGATTCTGCCCCATTTTTTTTTCTCTTATAGGTATTTCTTCCTAAAAATATTTTTATCATTTTATATTTAATCCTGTCTTGGAATTTGCTTCTCAGAGACCTGTACTAACTCTGTGTGTGTGTGTGTGTGTGTGTGTGTGTGTGTGTGTGATGCACATGTATGTTTGAGAGGAGACTGAGAGAGAGAGAAAGAGACAGAGAGAGAGAGAAAACATCACATCACTGAGAAGGCAGTATTTGGTATCTTAGAGAAAAAGGAAACTCAGAAAGATGAACACAGCATTGGGGCATCTTTTGCCTTAAGGCCATATGCTGATTCCAGGAGAAGCAGAAAAATGCCTGAAAGGCTTAACTGGGCTTTCAGCCACCTCAGAGAGCTAAGGGGTAAATGATTCCAGATGGATATTCAGAAATGAATTGGAGTAAATAATGAGAGGCAAAAAGATAGATAAATATTTGGTTAAAATTAAACAAATATTGGCTCTATGTACCAACATTAAATTTACATATATGTCAACAATAGAATATGGATCTCAAGAAGACACAATGTTTTAAATTTATTTGGAATCATGAATTTTCTGAGCAGAGGCAAAAGCTATAGTACAGATTAGCTTTTGATATATAAATGATGAATGGAAATATTCTGGTGTATTTACTAAAAAATTCCTGAGGAGTATAAAATACTAAAATATAGAATCACCAGTATAATAAAGGAGAAAAACAGATTAGTGTTCAGTCAATCCAAAAGAAAAAGAGATGGCAAACTTTTTCTTGAAAGGGCCAGATTGTAAATATTTTTGGCTTTGGTGATCATACAGTTTTCATTGCAACTACTTACTTTGCCAATGTAGCCAAACAAACAAACAAACAAAACACTTAAATAGTTGTTGCTGTGTGCCAACAAAACTTTATTTAGAAAAGCAGGTGATGGGCTACATTTTGCCCACAAGCCATAAATTGTTGATCCCTGCAAGAGGAAAAAAAAAAGAGAGAGAGAAAAGGGACATACGATAGACAAAATGAATTGAGAGCAAATAGTAAGATTTTAAGTACATTTAAACTGAAACATAGAAATAATTACATTACCTATAAATCAAGTGCATGTTTCATTTATATATATTAAAAAAAGATTGTCAGACCTGGTAAGACATTAAAACTAAAAATATGCTGATTGTAGAAGCAATGTCTAAAATATAGGGAACCAGAATATTTGTGAGTAAAAAAGGCAAAATGTAATAGTATACACAAATAAGCAAAAATAAATTTGGTGTAGATATATTAGTATTAGAAAACATAGATACTTAGACAATAAAGAATAGAGCTAAAGAGGGAGATTTTATAATGATAAATTTACATAATGCAGTTGGAATGTGTAACAACTTAAATATGCATTCATCTAATTAACATGGCCTCAAATATATAAAGAAAAAACCATCCTTAATTTAAAAATAGTAAATCCAAAATAATAATCAGTTTAAAAAATCTTTCAGTAGTGGCTATTACAAATACATACAAAATTAAATATATATATATACAAGATTAGAATGTTATTTACTAAAGTGCCTTAATTGTTATATAGAGAACACCGCACTTAGCTATTACAAAATACACATTCTTTATAAGGTAACAAGGAAAATATACAAAAAATTGACCATATCCTGGACCACAAAGTAGGTCTCAAGATATATTCAGGACTGAACTCTTACAGTGTATATTTACCATATTTGATTTTAGCTATAAATAAAGAATTAAAATATATAAATTAAATAACTAATTACAATAGAAACTAGAAAATGATTTTAACTGAGCCTTAATGGTCGTATCACATATCAAAAATGTTTGGAAGCAACTAGGGCCATATTTAAAGTGAAATATATAGTCTATTGTATATATAAGATGAGAAGAACAAAGATTAATGAAGTACCCACCAATGCTAATAAAAGAAAGATTAGTTACTTACATTCAAATGAAGTAAAAGGAAGTAATTTATAAAGAAAATAGAAGTTACTGACGAAAAAAAAAAAAAGTACCCAGTAAAAAGGACTAACAAAGCCAATGGTTGGCTCTTTGAAAACATGATTAAACTGATAATCTCCTGATGTGACTGACCAAGAAAAATGACAGAAAGTGCAAATTTAAAAAAAATATATATGATTGAAGAGACTTCAAGATGGCGATGGGACTGGAGTGGCCATGCCAGGAGACAGCATGACCCTGAGAAGTGTGCGCTGTGATACCAGAGTACTATTTGCATTTCCAAGAGCAACAAAAAATGAATAAATCTTTGAACAACTAACCTACAATGATAAACAAGCAACTACAGGTTCGAGGTTTTAGGGCCGTTACAAAAGAAGACTCCTAAGAGCACCCAAGCCGTGCTGCAGGTTCGAGTGAGCAGCCCGAGACAACAAAGGCCAAGTAAGCCAGCAGAGATGACACAGAAAGAGAGTGGAAGGCACGGGGCTGGCACAACTCTGCGAGCTCTGTGAGTCACCCCCAGTCCAGCCCCACTTGCGGGGCAGAAGCTCGACTGGTCCCCGCCCGCCTGGCTCCCGCCTACCACACCAGGCTAGGCGCCCGCAACAATGCTGCCTACATTTTCTCGGGTGGGGGCGGAGATGGCCGGCTCAGATCAGGCAGGCCAGCTATCTTTGCTTGGCATGGCTCCTCACTGAGACGTGCCACTTGCGCACCCCAGGGCCTGTGGACCGGGCTACAATCTCACTCCTCCCATGGATCTCTGATGGGGCTGGTGGAGGGGGGAGCCCCCGGCCAGTATCAGGAGGGCAGAGAAGAGGAGCCCGCCCAGATTGTCTCTCCACCACACCCTGGGCTTTGGCCCCAGGTAAACTCCCTGTTTCTGGGAGGCAGATACCATCTCTGTGGGCCTCAGTTTGGAAGAATCCCTAACTGATTTCTGGTTGGGAGGGGGGAGCCTGGAGCGCTCTGGAGCTAGATTGAAGCTGCCGGAGAGCTCTCCTGGAGGGCGCCCGGGTTGACCCGTGCTGGGGGGATTCAAAGAGGAACTGTGTGCTGTGGGACCCTCCGCCGAGGAGCTCACACCCTGCAGTTGGAGAGACTAGACACCTGAAACTCTTCCTGGGCAGGGCGGGGCAGGGCACAGCTTTGATGTCTCAGCTGAAAGACAAGGTTTGCAGAAGACACGCCTCAGCCCTGTTCTGAGCTCACAGAGTGGGGAGGGGCATGACAAAAGGAGGCGGAGTCTCAGGAAAAAAAATTACACTCCCTGTGGGACCCCTTTGCAGGGCTCAACAACCCCACCTAGTGCATGTAGAGTGGGAAAACGCCCCAATAGAGAGGTGCAGAACACACATACCTTGCAGGACTGGCAGGGCGGTACCCAGCGGACCCGGCTAAAAGAGGCGGAATCTCAGAAATAAATAAAGAAAGAAGGAGTAGCTGACAGCCCACTGGAAGGATTTCCAAGGCTCGATAGCGCCATCTACTGTCGGAAGTCCAAGATTCGAGAGAAAATCCCTGCCAAAATGAATAAACATCCAAAAAGAAATGCAAAAAACCAAGAACATACACCACCAAAAGTCAATAATTCTCAAATTCTAGATCCTATAGAACAAGAAGCCCTTGAAATGAATGACAGGGAATTTCGAGTGTTAATTCTAAAGAGGCTGAATGAGATACAAGAAAACACAGCTAGACAGCATGATGAAACCAGGAAAAACATACAGGAGCTGAAAGAGGAAATGTACAAGGAAATCATTGTCATAAAAAAAAATGTAGCAGAACTTGCTGAACTGAAGAAGTTATTCAGCGAAATAAAAAACACATTGGAGAGTTTAACTAGCAGGATAACGGAAGTTGAAGAGAGAACCTCGGTTCTTGAAGATGGGCTCTTTGGAATAATACAAGCAGACAAGAAAAAAGAAAAAAGTATCAAAGTTATCGAAGAAAATCAGAGAGAGATATTAGACAACCTTAAGCGCTCAAATATCTGAATCATGGGTATTTCAGAAGGGGAGGAAAAAAGTGATTGTATTGAAAACATATTCAGCAAAATAGTGGCAGAAAACTTCCCAGACATAAGAAAAATCACAGATCTACAGATCCAAGAAGCTCAACGATCTCCAAACGTATTCAACCCAAAAAGGGCTTCACCAAGGCATATTATAGTCAAAATGACTAAACTCAAGGACAAAGAGAGAATCTTGAAAGCTGCAAGAGGGAAGCGTCAAATCACCTATAAGGGGGCTCCAATCAGGTTAACGTCAGACTTCTCAACACAAACCCTAAAGGCTAGAAGGGAATGGGATGATATATTCAAAATACTAAAAGACAAAGATTGCCAGCCAAGAATACTCTACCCTGCAAGGCTGTCCTTCCGAAGTGAAGGGCAAATAGTATATTTCTCAGACAAACAAAAACTGCGGGAGTTCCTCACCACATGACCAACCTTACAAGAAATTCTCAAGGGAATACTGGGATTGGATCCTGGAAGATAACTACCACTGCCATAACAATCCAAGTAAAATAAAAACCCACTACTATAATAAAAATGAAAATCATGAAAAGGAACCAAACGAAAAAAATCACTAGCTGCAACCTAAGGAACCAACAAACAAAGAAAACAAACAGCAAAACAGAAAGCAAGGAATGAAAGACACCCAAGACAAATAAACAACCAATAAAATGCTAGGAATAAATCAACACCTCTCAATAACAACTCTTAATGTAAAGGGTTTAAATTCCCCGAACAAAAGACACATATTGGCTGACTGGATAAGAAAGATGGACCCAACTATATGCTGCCTACAAGGGACCCACCTCACCCATGAAGACTCACATAGATTAAGAGTGAAAGGATGGAAAAAGATCTTCCAGGCAAACAGAAAAGCAAAACGAGCTGGAGTAGCTATTCACATATCAGACAAAATAGACTTTAAACTAAAAACCATAAAAAGAGTCAATGAGGGTCACTACATAACGATTAAAGGACTGATGCATCAAGAAGACATAACAATCATAAATATGTATGCACCTAATGTTGGAGCACCCAGATTCATAAAACAAACTCTATTAGACCTAAAGAAGGAAATAGACACTAATTCCATAATAGCAGGGGACATGAACACCCCACTGTCAATATTGGACAGATCATCCAGGCAAAGAATCAAGAGAAACACAAGATCTTAACAATACTCTAGACCAATTGGACTTGGCAGATATCTACAGA
>NW_007735440.1:28660-37660 GCF_000696425.1 Galeopterus variegatus | reverse complement strand
ATGCTTGGGTGGGAGGGGGGAGAGGGAGGAGGGAGGGAGGTTTCGGTGATGGGACATAATAGTCAACTACATTGTATATTGACAAAATAAAAATTTAAAAAAATATGATTGAAAAGGGTAATATCATTTCTGTTCCTATAAACACTAAAAAGATAACAAAAGTATATTATGGAAATTATTATAATAAAATGTGAAATTTAGATGAAGGGTAAAATTTCTAGGACAAAATTACAATTTATCAAGAAACAAAAAATCTGAATAGTTCTACATTTGTTAAAGTAAACTAGTAATGTAAAAAGTACTTAAAAAAGAAAACTTACCAATCCCAATCCTTTATCATTGAATTCTATTCATCAGTTTTCCAGGGAACAAAAATGCTTGGGTACTGTACTACATAACTTGTTTAAAAGCCCAGCATAATCTAGATACTAAAACCTGATGATGAGACTACAAGAAGGAAAATCATAGATCAATATCACTCATGAACATAGATACAATTATCGTAGACAAAATATTACCAAAAACAGAGTTATAGAAAACAATAATACTTTAAAGAATGAATAAACAATTTGGGTTAATCCAGAAATACAACGTTAGTTTAATATTTTAAAATAATTAATGTATTCTGTGCATCAAAAGACACAATCAAAAGAAGGAAATGGTAACTTACAGAATGGGAGACCATAATTGCTAATCATATATCTGATAATGGCTTAATATCCAGAGTATATAAAGAACTCCTAAACTCAACAATAAAACAAATTGATTAAAAAATGTGCAAAGGACTTGAATAGATATTTCTCCAGAGATGATATACAAATGGACAACATATGAAACAATGCTCAACATTACTGGTCATTAAGAAAATGAAATTCAAAACCACAATGAGATATTACTTCACACACATTAGGATGAGTACTACAGAAAAAATAAGGAAGGAAGGAAGGAAGGAAGGAAGGAAGGAAGGAAGGAAGGAAGGAAGGAAAAATATCAAGTGTTGGTGAGGATGTGGGGAAATTAGAAACTTTATTCACCATTGGTGAACATGTAAAGTGGTGTAATTACTGTGGAATACAGTGTGGCAGTATCTCAAAAAATTAAAAACAGAATTACCATATGATCCAGCAATTACAGTTCTGGCTCTATACCCAAAATAACTGAAAGCAAAGACTCAATGAGATACGTGTACAGCCATGTTCACAGTGGCATTACACAAGAGTAAAGAGGTGGAAGCAAGCAACCCACGTGTCCATCTGAGGTTACTGAGACACTTATTCCTGTTTTCTCTTTCTTACAAATGAATGTATAAACAAAATATGTTATATACATGTATTGAAACATTTTTCAGCCTTAAAAATGAAAGAAATTCTGACACATATCACAGTATGGATGATCCTTGAGGACATTATGCTAAGTGAAGTAAACCAGTCACAAAAAGACAAATACTGCATGATTTCACTTATACGAGGTATGAAGAGTAGTCAAATTCTTAGAAACAGAATATAAATTGGTGGTTTTCAGGGAAAGGGGGAGGAGGAAATGGGGAATTACTGTTTAATGTGTATTGTGTTTTCATTTTGCAAGATGATAAAGTTCTGAAGATTGGTTGCACGACAATGTGAATATACTTAATACTACCAAACTGTACACTTAAAATTGCTTATGATGGTAAATTTCATGATGTGTATTTTACTACAATTAAAATATTAATTTTAAAAATCTCAAAGTAAACAGAAGACACACATAATCTGGCAAATGTTATTTACATGACTACATAACAAAAGTCATTCTTAATGGAGAAAAGTTGAAAAATTTCCTGCTGAGTGTAGGAATGAGGAAGGATGTTCATCATTACTGCTGTTATCAACCTTGCCCTATCAACCTTGTCGTTGAAGTCTTAGCCAGTGCGATTGGACAGGGGGGAAAAAAGCAATAAGATTTGAAAAAGCTGATATAAAACCATCATTCACAGATTATGTGTTTTCATACACAGAATTCCAAAAAATGCTACAAAATATTATAATTAATAAATAAATTTAGCAGGACTATTGGATAAAATTCAGTTTAAGAATAAGTTATTTCTTTAAACTAACAATAAATATTTAGAAAATTAATTTTAATATAGGTACTATATATTAATATTATCGACACATATCTAATTCAAATCCAATAAAAGATATGCAGTGTTGTTACCCCTCATAATAGAAAGAATTAAGAGAAATTAGAGGAGACCTCCACAAATGGAAGAATGAAGCATATCTATGGATTGGAAGATTCAATATTTTAAAATTGTTACTTCTCCCAAAATCGACCTAAAATATCAATGCAAATTTTTATCAGACATTTTTATTTTGGAATTGAAACTGGTTATAAAATTGATTTAAAAATGCAAAACAGAGCAAGGTGGATGAGCTTACTGAAATATCAAGACAATGCAAATTTACAGTAACTAAGAGAATGTAGAATTTGTGCAAGGATAAAGAAAAAATAAACTAATGGAACAGAATACAGAAACAGACCCATGCCAATGTGGTGTCTTAGTTTATGACAATAGTGGTACTTCAGAGCAGTAGAAAAATAAGAGTCTTTTCAACAAATGATTGCCATCAGTATCAGTTAGGTTTCTGTAATAGGCAGCTTTGCTGTGGTAACAAATCTCCCAAATGTCAGTTGCTAAAGTAAACATTTATTTTTTAACTCACATTATCCAGGGAACTTGTACATTACCTGAGGTTACTGAGACACTTATTCCTGTTTTCTCTTTCTTGTATCTGGAGTGTAGGAGTCACCTCTATTTCGGATATGGTCTATTAATGACAGATGGATAAATTCAAAATAGTTTGTGGAAGCTCGCAATGCCTATCAGAGCTTCTACTCAAATGAAATGTTGGTCACATCTGCTCTCATTCTGTTAACCAATTCATAAATTAGATAGCTGAATAATTCAACCTGCTGTACAATAATAGGATATTAGAGATAGCAGAGACCTGAAAAATATAATGCAGTCCAGTTTCCACACTGTTTTACACTAATGAGAAGAGAGTTAAGAAATATGCCTTAAAGGATCTGGTGTTAGAAAATAGGTAGGTAGTCGCATGTCAGATGGCTTTTGCATTATTTTAAAAACATTCTTTAAATATTAAATTTTTTTTAAAAAGCCAAACGAAACAGGTAAGTAGTTTGTATATATAGCCCAAGAGTCAATTTCTTTGAGACTCTGATCAATTAAATTATTTTAGTTTATAGGTGAGGATAGCTAATTCTAGAATTATAAAGTCAGTATCATAGAGATAATCAGTAAAAAAAAAAAAAAAAAAAAAAAAAAAAAAAAAAAAAAAAGGCAGAGAGTAAAAACTCAGGCTGTTTTGTCCAAATAACATATAGTTTTAGCAGAATGCATCTGCACTACATCTCAGCTGCTCTTCTATTTACTACTTTTGATGCTAATTTCTCTTATTTTTTCAGAGTATTCACACTGTTGATATTGACTTGA
This sequence comes from Galeopterus variegatus, assembly GCF_000696425.1. NCBI lineage: Eukaryota > Metazoa > Chordata > Mammalia > Dermoptera > Cynocephalidae > Galeopterus > Galeopterus variegatus. The sequence continues at coordinate 34,167 of NW_007735440.1, read as the reverse complement.
TTCTAAATGTGAAAAACAACAGACACTATTTTTACATATTGTAAAACTACATAACTATGGCAGTTGTCAAGTAAGGCAAATCATAACTAAAGACAAAATGTTTCATTATTTTAGTTATACTAAGTTTCCATTTATATTGTCAGAGCTAGGGCTCAGACCCTTCAAACCCGTTGTGCAGATGGGTCACCAGACCTCTCAAATGCAGGTCCATGCCAAGTAATTGGGAAACGTCCTGAGAGCTATTGGCAGACAACACGAGCTCAGTCCTCAGCAGCATCAGCTTACAGCAGCCTCCAGCAGCTGCGGTGGTAGCCTCTCGGTGGGTCCTGGGAACACTGGCAGCAACAGCCTCCAGCAGAAACAGCATCCCCCCCCCCTCGCGCCCCGGGGGGCATCCCAGGGGTGGGGGGCTATCTGGATCAGAGCCACTCTTCCTTTATGCTTAAGTCCTTAACCCAGGACACCTGGGCGCACGTACATATTTACATCCAATGCTAGGCAAGATTCTGAACATCTGAGGGGTCCTGACCATTTTCCTATACTTTCTGAACACATATTCAAAACACAGTCACTTATTATTCTTATGAACAGAAATCTGATGTTATCTGTAGTTGTAACGTATCCAGCTAAATAACATAACTTCCCGATCTTTCTTGTATGAAGGTACTTAAAGAAGCTCATGGAAATATAGAATTAAAAGATAATAGGAATATTTCCATGAACTTTTTGAAGTACCCTTGTATAGTTGCTGAAAGTTTCCAGAAAGCTTTCACATTCTTTATAAAAAGGGTTTTGACACAACTGGTTCTGACCTTCTGCTCTCTTAACCATTTTGCCTGTTTGGAATGTGAATTATGTGTTTAAGCTGAAACACCCACCTTGCAATCCTAAATTAACAAGCCTGAGAAATAGCTAAAAGAAGAGCAAAGACTTTTTGCTGTGATTTCTATGAACCACTAAATAAAAGTCACATGCAACCTGCTTTTAGAGTACTTGTTTTGATAATCTACATTAGCCTTTCTGTTATTTTAATCTATAATCATTTCTAATTGATAATTTCTATTTCATTTTTTCTGTATTTTCACGAGTAAATTCTCCATCATCACTACAATATATTAATCTTTTGCTTCCCTTGCCTTCTATTGGAAATATATTTGTGGATATGTATTAGTGTACATGTTAGCATAATTTTTATTTTTGATTAAATGTTTATACTTTAATGTTTTAATGATAAAAAAATGACATCTAGAGACAGAAAATATGAATTTGAGTCCTGGGACATTCACTTACTGTTTATATTTCAGTGGCAACTTAACCTCTCCACAGCTGTATTATTTAATCTTCAAATGGGTTAGTAAAAATGCTTAATGCATAGGTTTGTTCAGAGTATTCAATGAAGATTAAAGTGATGCATGTTATTTGTTATAGTGCATGGGACATAATAAGTGCCTGATAAGCATTACTTATTAGTCAATCTTTCATGTATACCACTCTAGGATTTCTAGGGTCAACACAACAAATGTGCACTCAATACTCACAAAGATTAAAGCAGCGTGATTTATGGAAACAGAAGACCTAGCCTTAAATCATAACACAGTTGCATTCCAACAATGACCTTGTGCAAGTTAGATTACCTTTCTAAGTCCTAGTTTTTTTAATGTGAATTTGCCAAAACTCATAGAATTATACATCACAAAGGGTAATTTTAAATGTATGCAAAAACAAGTAATAAAAGAAATCACCCAGGTGTCAGAGGATCACACAATGGCATGCAGATTGTGACAAATGAATTTAGCTGCATTACAAATGTATGGAATAACTTCACTGAAGTGGGTAGGGGAAAGGGATGCCAAACTAAATAACTTTAGAAATGAGTGGAGACTATAAGAGAAAAAAGTGAAAAGAATAGTACATAGCCATTGTACTGTAGTACATAGTGTGTTTCCTCTTGAGAATACAGGTTAACAATTCACAAACCGCTTTATATGTATTCTGGTATAAACCAATAAATAAATTGCTGACGTATACTGGAAGCCACATGTAAATGATACAAAATTAGTAGTCCTTTTGAACATTAGGACTGATATATTATCTTAGTGTTTGGGCATTGACAGCCAATTTTATTTAATCAATTTAAGATAGATCTGTTAAAAAAAAGAGAATAACACATATAGACCTTCTAAAGCACTCTAATTGATCTTAATAATGGATAACTTTTGAGAAAGAAGAACTATAAAATTGAAGGAAGCCAATCCTAGTGATTATTTGATTTCTGGATCAAGCTGCACTTGATGTTATAGACCACACAGGGAATTCTGTTACATGAATGATTAAACATCTTTTGTTGTTTAGTTCAGGTTGGGGATATCACCCCTTTACATAGGCAGAATCCTCCTTAGAGCTTTGAATTTATTTACAGTTCTTTCTTGAGGACAACATATTCTCATCTAAACATTATTCAAAACCATCCCTTAAAGGCACAAATACTGCGTTCATCATATTTCTAGAAAGCCTTAATGCAAAACAGTTACATTTGAATAAAATATTTAATAAAAAATCAAACAGCGAAAAATGAGGATGGGACTACGCTACATGCCTTACAGAAAGTTACTAGTCTGAATTTTCACTTAACTGATAAAAATGTGTTTAAAAATTGGTCACAATCATTTGCTTCAAATCAAATTAAACTAGTAAAATTGATTCACTAGTATCTTGTACTTCCAAACTGAATACAATCACAGCAAAATAGCAAGAGAGATCTCTTGGAGTATGTCTAGCAGACCAAATAGCTTTTAAATTATGTGAAGACTACATAGTTGGTGGAATTTATGGTGTGAAAGACTCTAGCTACCAAACCAACTCTTGATCTGCTTTTCAAAGGAAAAATTAAAACTATATTTCTATGGTTAGTAGATTTGACTACAGTCAAGATACTCTTATTAACATGCTACAACTAACTACATTATGTTTCATTTCTCCTATTTCCCTTGGTGCTTTTCAGTAAAAGAAAACAAGTTTCTTAAGATGTACAAACTTCTGTGAGCAGAAGAGTGAAAATATGGTATTAATGCAAAATTAAAGACTTTATGTTGATGTGTATGACATGGCTAACAAATTGGAACTGATTGTAAAGCATACACTGCTCTTTTTGGCTAACTTAGTGTTTAAAATATTTGAATTTCAATGAATTTTAATTAGCCTGAACTCTCCAGTTTAGCACAACAACCATCATCCCTTGCTGCTTTGCAACGGGCATGCTTTGCAGATTTACTACAATTGTAGGTGCTCCCTGAGAACATTTGAGTTTTTGGTCCCTGTTGTATGAACAACTTCAGAAGAAATTAAAAACTACTGGATAACTCACATGCTGATAAAGAACAGTGATGCTTCTGAAATATTTTCAAAACTTGTTTAAAAAGACAAAATTTCATTTCCCAGGTAGAATAGCATGCTACTTTTTGAATACTTAGCTTGTTATCCTTTTTGCTTATTTCATCCTTCCTTCAAACCAAGGTTTAGAAATTGTCAATTTCTTTTTCCTATTGAAGTATTTGTGATTTATTTTTCTTAAGTACTTGCTAGCTTTTCGAAGAATGTTAGAACATTTTAAAGAGGTTGTTTAATTAAATCACATTTGCTGAAAAGAAACGGAAAATTGAATATACACTCCTTTCTTATTCTCATCTTCTAGGACTTACTCTACATTCTCCATATTCTACTGAACATATTTTATCTAACTTATGATAGGAATATTTTTTCTCATGTCTGTTATTCATATCTTGTTGTTTTCTTTGCCTTGAATACTCTCCTCCCTGTTTTCCTGTACCCCTGATCATTTCTGCTTATTAACACCTATTAATCACTTAAATGTCACCTTAAAATACATTTTTTCTGGAATTCCATAATTTTGATGATGGAGAGAAATTTACTATAGTGTAGTGAGTACTTGTGTCAGAAACACATTTGAGTTTCAGCTCAACCGTTATGTTAGTTTTGTGCCTTTTTTAAAATTTTTCTCTTTAACTTTATTGAATTGAGACAGTTTACATAGTATAAAATTATAGCTAGAAATTTGTGATAAGGAAAATAAATGAAAGGAAATTAAAGAAAAATGCAAGTCTCTTGAATTACCCTAATTGAGAGAAGTTGGGAAATTAATGAAATATTCAGGCTGTAAGAGGTCTAGTGAGATGCATTTTTTTAAATGAATATCCTATTTTCTGGTATCACTTATTGATTAGTCCATCCCTTTCCTGTGATCACCAATGCCCACTTCATTATAATTCAAATTTCTTTAAATGTGTGATTGCTTCTGGGCTCTCTAGTCTGCTCAAATGGTCTATTATCTAAGCCTGCACATAATACCCCATTGCCATAAACACTATAGCTTTCCAATAAATCTTGATAACTGATATGGCAAATCTTCCTACCCTGTTCTTTTTCTTCAGAATGTCTTCTCTATTCCTGAGCCCTTGAGCTGTCATATACATTTAAGAAAATTGGTTCATCAGTTTTCTCAAAAACCCCTTATGGGATTTTGGTGGAATTGCATTATACCCATAGATCCATTTGGGGAAAACTAACTTTACTATGCTGAATCCATGAACATGCTATATCCCTTCATTTACTTAAGTATTCCTTAATGACTTTCAGTAAAGTTTGGTAAATTGTCTCCAAACATGTCTTGCTCACTTTTGTTAGATTATTTAGAAATACTTTATGTATTTGTTTATGCTGTTGTAAATTATGCTTTTTAAAAACTACATTTTTTATTGGTAGTATCTGGTATTTAGAAATGTAATTTGACTTATGTATCTTATCCAGCATCCATGCTAATTATTTCTCATATTTTTCTTTTTTTTTTATCTTGCCAATATACAATGTGGTTGATTATTATGACCCATCACCGAAACCTCCCTCCCTCCTCCCTCTCCCCCCTCCCACCCCAAAATGTCCTTTCCATTTGCTTGTTGTAACACCTTCAAATAAATTGTAGTTGTTATATCTTCTTCCCCCCAACCCAGGCTTTTTTTTGTGTGTGTGTGTGTGTGTGTGTGTGTGTATGTGTGTGTGTGTGAGTGAAATTATTTATGTATTTTTAGCTCCCACCAATAAGTGAGAACATGTGGTATTTCTTTTTCTCTGCCTGACTCATTTCACTTAATATTATTCTCTCAAGGTCCATCCATGTTGTTGCAAATGGCAGTATTTCATTCGTTTTTATAGCTGAGTAGTATTCCATTGTGTAGATAAACCACATTTTCCGTATCCACTCATCCAATGATGGACATTTGGGTTGGTTCCAAATCTTGGCTATTGTAAAGAGAGCTGCAATGAACATTGGGGAACAGGTATACCTTTGACTTGATGATTTCCATTCCTTTGGATATATTCCCAGCAGGGGGATAGCTGGGTCATATGGTAGATCTATCTGCAACTCTTTGAGGAACCTCCAAACCATTTTCCATAGAGGTAGAGGCTGCACCATTTTGCAGTCCCACCAACAA
>NW_007735440.1:26847-27326 GCF_000696425.1 Galeopterus variegatus | reverse complement strand
TATGCGCAGGCTTTCTTGATTTCTCTTTCTGCATGTTCACTATTGGTGAATAGAAATGCTACTGATTTTTGTGTGTTGATTTTGTATCCTGCTACTGTGCTGAACTCATTTATCACCTCCAAGAGGTTTTTTGTAGCGGCTTTAGGCTGTTCGAGATATAGGATCATGAAATCTGCAAACAGGGACAGTTTGACTTCATCTTTCCCAGTCTGGATACCCTTTATTGCCTTCTCTTCTCTGATTGCTCTGGCTAGTATTTCCAACACTATGTTGAATAGGAGTGGTGAGAGTGGGCATCCTTGTCTAGTTCCTGTTCTTAAAGGAAAACCTTTCAGATTTTCTCCATTCAGGATGATATTGGCAGTGGGTTTATCGTATATGGCTTTAATTATGTAGAGAAACTTTCCATGTATACCTAACTTATAGAGGGTCTTTGTCATGAATGAGTGTTGAATTTTATCAAATGCTTTTTCAGCATC
>NW_007735440.1:26453-26739 GCF_000696425.1 Galeopterus variegatus | reverse complement strand
ATCCCTGGGATGAATCCCACTTGATCATGGTGGATAATTTTACGTATGTGTTGTATTCTGTTTGCTAATATTTTATTGAGGATTTTTGCATCTATATTCATCAAGGATATTGGCCTTTAGTTTTCTTTGTTGGTTATATCTTTACCTGGTTTTGGTTTCAGGATGATGTTTGCTTCATAGAATGAGTTTGGGAGATTTGCATCTGTTTTACTCTTTTGGAATAGTTTGTGAAGAATCGGTGTCAATTCCTCTTTGAATGTTTGGTAAAATTCTGCTGTGAATCCAT
>NW_007735440.1:9352-25485 GCF_000696425.1 Galeopterus variegatus | reverse complement strand
GATAACAGCTTCAATCTCCTTTATTGTTATTGACTGTTCAGATTTTCTACATCTTCCTTGCTCAGTTTTGGTAGCTTGTGTGTGTCTAGAAATTCATCCGTTTCCTCCAGATTTTCAAATTTGTTGGCATATAGTTGTTTATAGTAGTCTCGAATGNAGACCAATTGGTCTAGTGTGTTATTTAGATATTCTGTTTCTCTGCTGATTCTTTGCCTAGATGATCTGTCCAATATTGACAGTGGGGTGTTCAGGTCCCCTGGTATTATGGTATTAGTGTCTATTTAATTCTTTAGATCTAATAGAGTTTGTTTTATAAATCTCGCTGCTCCAACATTGGGTGCGTACATATTTATGATTGTTATGTCTTCTTGATGCATCAGTCCTTTTATCATTATGTAGTGACCCTCATTGTCTCTTTTTATGGTTTTTAATTTAAAGTCTATTTTGTCTGATATGAGAATAGCTACTCCAACTCGTTTTTCTTTTCTGTTTGCATGGAAGGTCTTCTTCCATCCTTTCACTCTTAGTCTATGTGAGTCTTTATGCGTAAGGTGGGTCTCTTGTAGGCAGTATATAGTTGGGTCCACCTTTCCAATCCAGTCAGCTAATGTTTGTCTTTTGACTGGGGAATTTAAACCTTTTACATTGAGAGTTGTTATTGAAAGGTGTTGATTTATTCCTAGCATTTTATTGATTTTTTGGTTGTCTTGTGTGTCTTTTGTTCCTTGCTTTCTGCTTTGCTGTTTGTTTTCTGTGTTTGTAGTTTCCTTAGGTTGTAGATAATGTTTTTGTTTGTTTGTTTTCTTTTCATGATTGTCATTTTTATTATACTAGTGGGTTTTGATTTTACCTGGTTTTTTATGGCAGTGTTAGTTAATTTTCAGGAACCAATCCCAGTACTCCCTTGAGTATTTCTTGTAAGGGTGGTCGTGTGGTGGTGAACTCCCACAGTTTTTGTTTGTCTGAGAAATATACTATTTGCCCTTCATTTCGGAAGGACAGCCTTGCAGGGTAGAGTATTCTTGGCTGGCAATCTTTGTCTTTTAGTATTTTGAATATATCATCCCATTCCCTTCTAGCCTTTAGGGTTTGTGTTGAGAAGTCTGACGTTAACCTGATTGGAGCCCCCTTATAGGTGATTTGACGCTTCTCTCTTGCAGCTTTCAAGATTCTCTCTTTGTCCTTGAGTTTTGCCATTTTGACTATAATATGCCTTGGTGAAGCCCTTTTTGGGTTGAATACGTTTGGAGATCATTGAGCTTCTTGGATCTGTAGATCTGTGATTTTTCTTATGTCTGGGAAGTTTTCTGCCACTATTTTGCTGAATATGTTTTCAATACAATCACTTTTTTCCTCCCCTTCTGAAATACCCATGATTCGGATATTTGAGCACTTAAGGTTGTCTAATATCTCTCTCTGATTTTCTTCGATAACTTTGATACTTCAGAAGTCTGATGTTAGCCTGATTGGGGCTCCCTTATATGTGATTTGACGCTTCTCTCTTGCAGCTTTAAAGATTCTCTCTTTGTCTTTGAGTTTTGCCAATTTCACTATAACATGCCTTGGCAAAGCCCTTTTTGGGTTGAATACGATCATTGAGCTTCCTGGATCTGAAGATCTGTGATTTTTCCTATGCCTGGGAAGTTTGCAGCCACTATTTTATTGAATGTGTTTTCAAAACATTCTCCTTTTTCCTCCCCTTCTGGAATACCCATGACTTGGATATTTGAACGCTTATGGTTGTCTAATATCTCTCTCAGATTTTCTTCAATGTCTTTGATATATTTTTTTCTTTTTTCTTGTCTGCTTGTGTTATTTCAAACAGCCCATCTTCAAGTTCAGAGGTTCTCTCTTCAACTTCTGTTAGCCTGCTGGTTAAACTCTCCATTGTGTTTTTTATTTCATTGAATAACTTCTTCAGTTCAGCTAGTTCCGCCTCATTTTTTTTTAGGACGTTGATTTCCTTGTACATTTCTTCTTTCAGGTCCTGTATACTTTTTTTCATTTCATCATGCTGTCTAGCTGAGTTTTCTTTTATCTCATTCAGTTTCTTTAGAATTATCACTTGAAATTCCTTGTCATTCATTTCAAGGGCTTCTTGTTCTATAGGATCTGGAGTTTGATATTTATTAACCTTTGGTGGTGTACTGTCTAGGTTATTTGTATTTTGGTATCTTTTTTTTTTTTTGATGTTTATTCATTTTGGCAGGGGGTTTCACAGTGCCCAGGTTTGACCCTCTTGGCTCAGTTGACCTCTAGTGACTTGTGTGTGTGGTTGCATCGAGCCTTGGGCCTCTCCGGGGAGGCACCTCTCTGGTCTGTTTGGACTCTGCTGGGCTGCTGGATCACAGGATGGTACTGCAGGTTGTGTGGTCTCTTTTGAGCTTCTACTTCCCATGTAGAATTTCTCTCTGTTCCGTGTGCTCTGGCGCTGGCTGCAGGATCCTGCTGTGATGGCCCCACAGGTTGTTTGTTTTCTGCTAAGTCTGTACACTAGGTGGGGCTGTTGGACCTTACTGGTGCAGCCCACAAGGTGTGTTTTTTTCCTGCTGAGTTTCCACCTCCATAACCGGACACCTCCCCTCTCTGAGCTGGGGCGTGTCTACTGCAATACCATCTATCAGCTGTGCCCTCAATCATCCACTCAGCTCGGCCCTGCCCAGGAATACTTTCAGGTTTCTCCTGGACCCAGTCTACCAGTCGCTCTGGGTGGCTTTGTAGCACTGAGTGGGGGTTTCTCAGCGTGAGCTCCTTGGAGGAGGAGCCCGCAACACACAGTTCCTCTTTCAATCCCCCTGGCATGGATTGACTCCCATGCCCGCCCAAATTCAGTTCTCTGGCAGGCTCAAGTAAGCCTGGGAGTGTTCCAACCACCGTTTTCCTATCCAAAAATTGGCTAGGCGTTTTTCTGAACTGGTGGCCGCAGAGGTGGTATCTGCCTCCCGGCAACTGGAGGTTTACTGGAGGCGGAGCCCTGCATGTGGTGGAGTAACAATTGGCCCGGCCTGCTTTTCCCTGTCTCCCGACACTGACCAGGGGCTCCCCACGCCACCAGCCCCACCATAGAACCGTGGAGGGAGTGGGATGGAAGGCTGGCCCGCAGGCCCTGGAAGTGGACCCCATCTTTGGTCTCTGGTCTCTACCGCCTGGGGCTGTTTACTCGGTCCGGCGGCACAGCTTGGGCGTCCTCAGGAATCTTCTTTTGTGTCGGCCCTAAACTTCGAGTCTGTAGTTGCTTTTTTTATAGTTGTAGATTAGTTGTTCAAAGACTTATTTGGTTTTTTTGCTCTTGGAAATGCAGATAGCACTCTGGCAGCTCAGCGCACGCTTCTCAGGCTCACGCTGTCTTCTGGCCCCCCCTCTCCAGACCCATCGCCATCTTGGAATCTTTGTGCCTTTTTATAAATCCCTTATATATGAAATAAGAATGGATAAAGCTAGCACCCATTCGATAGGTTGCTATACATATTAAATGAGATAAAATATGGAAAGTGTTGATCCACAGTAAGGTTTGGGAGACTGAATTTACAAATAGACAATGTCCAGACTGTATATGACAATAGATCTCTGACCCAGAAAATCTACTGCCAGCACAAGAAGTCAAACTACAGCTTCTGCAGCAATCAAGCCAGACAACCAAACTACACCTTTACAGCCATTGGTCCATAAATTGTCAGGACTTGGTTAATAACTATCAGCTTCCCTATTTTTTATAACAATTTTTAAAGATATAATTCATATACTTTACAATTTACTCATTTAAAATGCACCATTCAGTCTCTTTTAGTATATTCACAGAGTTCTATAACCATCACCACAATCAATTTTAGAACATTTTCATTACACCAAAAAGAAAACTGGTATTATAAGCAGTCACTCCCATTTCCTCCCAACTCCCCCAGCCTTAGCCTACCACTATCTACTTTCTGATGCTACGGATCTACCTATTATGCACATTTCATATAAATAGAATAATGTACTGTGTGGTCTTTTGAGACTGGTTTCTTTTACTTAGCATACTTTCAGGGTTCATCCATGTTGTAGCACGTATCAGTATTTCATTTCTTTGTATTCCATTGTATGGGTTTCCCTCATTTTGTTAATACATTCTTCAGTTGATGAATATTTTGGTAATTCCCACTTTTTGGTTACTACAAATAATGTTGTTATGAGCATTCGTTTAAAGGTATTTGTGAGTACACATGTTTTCAATCTGTTTGGTATTCAGGTAGGAGTGGAATTTCTGGGTCATGTGGTCACTCCATATTTAACATTTGAGGAAATGCCAGTCTGTTTCTCACAGAGGCTGCACCATTTTACAGTTCTACCAGCAGTATATAATGATTCTCATTCCCTCATATCCTTGTCAATATCTGTTATTATTTGACTTTTCTTTGATTCTATCAATCCCAGTGGGTGTAAACTGGTATCTCATAATGGTTTTGACTTGCATTTCCTTGATGGCTAATAATGTTGAGCATCTTTGCATGTGCTTATTGGCTACTTATTTATCTTCTTGGGAGAAATATCTAATAAGGTACTTTGCCCATCACAGCAGCGTTTCCAGCAGTAGGAATCATACAAATAGAAAATTACCACTAACTCTGACATAAATTTTTAATGATATGTCCTCTGTCCTAGATGAAATATAGATCAGTTTCAACTCATTGACATGAGTAATGATGGATAATCACATTGCTCTGGATTTCTTCTTGGCTAGTCATGTTGGCATCTGCACCATTACTAATATTCCTTGCTGTACTTGGATCTATGAAACAGACAAGTTTGAATAAAGTATACATTGAATTAAGGGAAAAGCTACCTGACTCTTTTAAGATTGATCCTCATGACCTATTGGATTTCTTTTCTTGACCTAAGTTGGGCAATTTTAGTTTCTGTTCCTAAATCATACGGTAGGGTGTGTATATTGTTTGTGTTTTTTCACAGTGGCCTTCATGCTGGCTTGTTGCATTCTATCTAGTCTTAAATTATTCCACACAGCCATTCTTTCTTCAGATGATCTTCATGATATTACACCAACAGAAATGCCAAAAAGACCATGCGATAAGATAGACTATGGAAACAACTGAACGATTCCTATGTGGTAAAGACCTGGATCCCTAGCCTTTCCTGAATTGATCAGCACTTAAAAGCCAGAAAATGACCAAAAATGGGAGCTGAAAAACTGCATATATAAACAAAGAATAATTTCATTAAACCCAAAATGAATATGGCCTTCGAGGTTTACTTGATATGATTACCGTTAACCTTTTAAGACAATCTCACAAAATGCTCAAGCTTGTTGGCTCTGTTCCAGCCAAACTAGCCTTCTTCCTATTTCTCAAAAAGGCCAAATTAGGGCTGAGCCCATGGCACACTCGGGAGAGTGTGGCGCTGGGAGTGCAGTAGTGCTCCCACCGCGGGTTCAGATCCTATATAGGGATGGCCGGTGTGCCCACTGGCTGAGCGCGGTGTGGCCGGTCTCAAAAAGGACAAAAAAAAAAAAAGGCCAAATTAAAGCCTACATATTATAATTTCTATTTTCTAGGCTTGGCATTATCTTTTTCAGATTTTCACATTGCTTATTTAATCATACTCTTCAGTTTCTTCTTAGTAACTAAGTCTGACATGACTACTGCATCTAAAAGGTACTCCACTTACCTAGGTTCCTATCTCTGCTCTTCCTGGCTTTACTTTTCTTCGTAGATCTTAATGCTCTCTGAAAATAGTTTATCTATTTACCTGCTAATAATGTTGCTACTTCTAAATAAGGGATGGTCTATGGGGGCAGGGCCTTTTTCCTTTTTTCTTCTATATCTCTAATACTAGGACAGTGCCTGGCCCATGGTAGGCATTCAATATTTGTTAAGTGAATGGATGAATAATATGTCTTATAATATTTCAACACTAACATCTTGTTCCCAGTGATAATTTCCTTCTTGGAAAATATTCCTAATTTTTTCATGTGTCTCTCAAGTAGTTAATATGGATGCTCTTCCAAATTAAAAAAAAAAAAAAAACTGTCACCTTTTCTCATAGAATGTGTTGTCCATATCTTAACACAGCACTCAGGCACTGCTTTAACTATCAATAAAATAACAATCACAGAGAGGGACAAATATGGTTTCTAATACATGGGAAATTAAAATGAGGATTATAATTTTCCTTTTTTAGAAGAAAAGTGATGTGAATCGTGTTATCAAGTCAATAGAAAAGAGGAAAGAAGAGTTGGTGAATGAGTTAGGTTAACAAATACGAGTCAGAAGACCTATATTATAAGCTTAGACTTCTGTTACTCTGATTGAATTACTTTGTCTTTCTGACCTTGTTTTCCCCATCTTTAAAACAAGTGTTAGATGTAAAAAGTAATATAGCTGCTAAGAGCTCAGACTGTAGAAAAAAATCGAGTTCAGTTTTCAGTTCTACCACTTACTAGTTATATGACATAGGAAAATATTATTAAATTCTTCAAGTCTCAGTGATCTCATCCCTCAGATAGAAAAAAAAATATATGGTATTTGTCTCCTAGGGTTGCTATGAGGATTAAATGTAATAATGTATGTGAGTGCTAGGCATAGTGTCTAGTACTTAGTGAATGATTAAATATATTAGCTGTCATTTTTTCCTTGAGTAGTAATTAGTTCTAAAATTGTATTCCTCTATGTATCAAAGGAGGAGAAAAGAGTCAAGGGAGAGGGAAGTACAAAAATGAACATTTTGAAAATAGTTGTTAAACAGTTTTGCCCAGCACATTTCATTAAAATGTGTGAATTATCTTAATTTTGTCCCAGAACATCTCAAATCCCTTCCTTTTAAGGAACAAAATAAATTATTTTGAGATTCATTTATTTGTATGTTAAAATTAGTTTATATGTGTACATGTGTAGCCAATATGTGCTATAGTATTTCAAAGGGCCACCGAGATGAATAGAAGAATAACACAGTTTATGCCTGGATATAAATTCACTGTATGGCCTGCAGGATGCTATAATGGTGAGAATATGAAAATTAACTCAATCTTTATAGACTTCCAGAACTTTTACGTAAGGAAAATATTTGGATGGGTATTAAATGAATAAAATAAACCAATAAACCACGATTCATAATGATTATAATATATTGGAAGGTAGAAACATTTCACATATAAAAACAGTTTTCAGCTTAAAACTGATATGCAGTTATCTTGGAACTGTATGTGCAGAATAGTTTATAGATTTATGCTTGAATAGCTCGATGATCCTTCTGCGTATGAAGAGGAAAAGGCAGCTGCAAGAGTAAACATTTCACATATAGCATCAGTCAGTTTCCCCCTTTTCAAACATTTCAACAGATTATAATTCCACACAATGTCTGTACAAGGAAGTAGGATTGCTTTGTGCGAGGGATAAAGCTGATTTCTTTTAGAACAGATAGTCAATTATTTCAAATAAATATCAGGTCAATTTAAGTGGAACTATATTAATTTGAAATGTAATTTGTGGTGGATCTTCATGGTCAACAATTAATTTTCTCTCTCTCTAAACCATCCATACATGTAAAGATTCGTATTATCTTTCAATTTTATTTTTCCACAAACATATTGAAGTATCCTCATATATATTTTGAACTGTTCAAGAAGAAGCATGAACATAAGCTTTTTAACATATTTTTTCTCTTATTAAACTTTTATATAAAAAATTTATATTTAAGTAATTAAAACGTAAGGTCATATTCGCAGATAGTAGATTATCATATGTTCTCTACTACATGAAATCAGAGTCTAGTTTTAGGTATCTGAAACACATACAAGATTTAGAAAAAAAAACAGCTTTGTGCAACTGTCCGGGTGTCTGATATTCCCCCAATTAGCTACTTGATATTATCATTATTAAGTTTTTAACAGGTTACCTTAAGAAAAATGTATACCATGTTTGCTGTCAGTCAATAACATGATCACTGGAATAAAACCGTGTAGGTGAAATGAGGTAAGATAAAATATTTATTTCTGTATTGCCAACAAAATTCAATAAATAATAAAAATTCTTAAGCTAGGGGCCATGTACTCAAAGGCATTCTGTGGCCATTTATATTACTCATAAAGAAATATAAATCTGTGAAGATTCCCAATATAAGATATTAGAAAGTGATAGTTAATGTGGTAAATTGCAGAGTACTAGCTTCCCCTAAAAACATTCTCTCTTCTTATTTTAAACACAGATGGCCAGCCCAAACACCCAACTCATTCCTGTGCCCAAGTCTGCCTGTGATTCTGCAAGTTTGTTACATGGTGCCCTATACTGACCAAGCATGATGGTTCTAGATGCTTAAGATACTGTATATACAAACTCATATGTATATACATATATTTTGTACATATATAAATAGAATGATATAAAAATAAAATTATAAATTATTTTCAAGAGTCTCTGTCAGCTTCTAGAAAAGCAGAACAAAGAAACATATTATTGATGTAGATATACACATATATATACACATATATGTACAATACACACATATAACATCATAGATACATATATGCATACTATATTATATAATGTATGTGTGTGCACATATAGATAGTACATATGCACATACAAATATAATACACATATATACTATGTACATTCTACACTATAGTGGGCATACTTATATGCACTCTATTATCTACACATATATATTAACTACACACATATTTAGGTACTTCAAAAAGTTTGTGGAAAAATAGAGTTAAAACGATAATACTAATCTTTCCATGTACTTTTTTTATTTTTACTTTTATTTTTTTGGGTGGCTGGCTGGTACAGAAATCAAAACCCCTTGACCTTGTTGTTACACCTCCATGAACTTTTTAAAGACCCCTCGTATATACTATATATGTGTCTTTGACATATATATGTATACATACACACACACATATATAACTATAAAAGAGAAAGAGAGATTGAGAGGGAGACAGATACAGGGATTTATGTGAAAATATTGTATTAGTGGAATGTTCCTATGAGAAAGAGAACAAGGAAAGCAAGTCATGTTAGTGCATGATCGTTAAGCAAGGATATGACCTTGGCTGGAGACCAGCTTTGACTTGGTCCTTCTGGGCATTCTAGAAAACGAGTTGCATCACAGAACATGTCTCCCTTAAAAGCAAGGGGGCTACTATTTTGTATTTCTGAGCCAATCAGTCATTCTTGGCTGGCAGTGTTCCTGGGGTGTGGGGAAGTGTGTGGGGAGTACCTCTTGGTTGAAGCTAGTGGTCCCATTTGGCCCAGGGCAGAAAAGGAGAAAGCTGTGAACCATGAGCAACCAACACTCAGACCACTTCGGAGACAGCTGTACTGACCAAGCAAGAGCAGTCTTGATAGTGTACCAATTACATATCATTATAAAAAACAACATATTGATTTTATACATGAAAACTATGTTTCTCTTTGCTAAATAAAATGAGTAATTTATTACCTTAAGAAGAAAGTGCTGTATATATTAAAAAATGTTAAATTTGATTAACATTGAATATCTGAAAGACTAAATTGTTCATTTGACTTGTCATGATTTAGGGTGCAAGTAATTAAAAAGACACATTTTATTTATTATGCAATTAATACTACATTTATAGGATGAATAGGGAATAAATTAAATGCATGTTGATTACCAATGTTACACTATATTTATTAAAATTCTGTCTTAATTTGAGACTCTTTATTTTCTGAAATCTGCTGTTTGCAAAAGCAATTCCCTTTGTACACCCATTGCATTATATGTATAATGAGATTGTAAAAAAAACACACCAATTAATAACAGTTGTCATTTCTTGGTTATAGAATTATAGGTTAATTTATTTTCTTGTTCAGATATATTTTAATATTTTCAATAGAGTACTTTTTCATTTTTAAAAAAGACAACTAAATGTGGGGCACTATTTTTTCAAAACACAAAGTCTATTCAGGAAATGGTCGCATGTATATCCTTGATAATTCTACACAAACACAATTTTGCTCATACACAGAGCTTTACTTTGTAGAGTAGAAACTAAGGGGTATGTAAAATGGTGTCTTACTGCCGCAGTTCCCCATACTGCTCCTAGTATTCCTACTATTATTAGGAATTTCAAATCTACATACTTGTAAGCAACCGATAGATTGTTTAAAATGTTATTTTTGAGGAGGATGACATTATACCATGATTGGTGATTAACTTTTTCCACCATAGCTTGGTATACTGTAAATTGAATGAGCTTTACAAAATTAGATCCACTTTGTTTTTCAATCCCAATATCTTTTCTTATTTATTGTATGATTGTAGAAATTTATTTAATCTATCTAAAATTCAGTTTCCTCATCTGGAAAACGGTAACTATGCCACAGGGTTCATTTTGATGACTTTGCATGATTATTGGGTATTCAGCTAAAAAATTGTTTAGAAATATTCGGCCGTTTCCCAACTCTAGTCTCCAGAAGTGGGATATATAATCCCACCTCCTGGGTTTGGACTTGGCCAAGTAATTTGCTTTGGTCAATGGAATGCTAGCCTTCATGACATAATCAAAGGTTTGAAATGTGCTTGTGAGATTGGGCTCGTGCTCTTGTAACTTTGCTATCACTATCAGAAAAGTTTCCCCCAGGTAGGTGATGACATTTCAGCCTGGGCCCCAAAACAGATGATTCTGCAGCAGAGGGGTACACAAAAAGCAAGAAACCAAATCGGCTGGATCTACATTTTGAAGCCAAACGGCCCAGTTGACCACAGCCTAAATCAGCTGATCCCACAATAGTCAGTAGATGTGTAAGTGATAATAAATAATAGTTGTAAGCCATTGAGTTTTCAGGTTCTTATTTTTTTAGTGCAATGCTATTTCACTGGCACATGTTAGGAAAATTACAAATGATTAAGATACACATTTCATAGTAAGTCAGATTGTAATACATGCATATAGTTCAAATTCCTCAGTTTTTCAACATCTTGGTAGAACATAGAGTACATACATTACAGCGGAGAAGAATTTGAAGGAAAGATGGAAGCCTGGAGTATAACTAAGTTTCTTAGGTATTGCATTAAGTGGCCTTGGGATTCTAGAAAGAATAACGAGAGTACTAAGTATCCTGGAAAAAAAAGATGATTGATTTAGGATCACTGAACAAAAATTTTATGTAGATAGAACTACTCCCATTTGTGTTACTGATAATATTTTTTTTCTTTTTTCCTTGAATCAGTGACAATGAAATGAAATAAAAGAATAATAGAAATACAGAGTGTAAAGCAACATTATAATTTATTTCAAGTCCTAAATTTATAGATAAGGAAACTATACACTACAGAATTTCATAGACTCATCAAAAAGCAGAGAGATCTTTACTAATAGAGCTGGAAATAGATTCAAAATCTTCTAACTTACAATATTTTTTGGTTTGTTTGTTTTTTTCCATTTTACTATGAAAGGTAGCTATAATTTCTTATGCTTTCTCACAAATAACTTTTAGTATCGTCATAAACTGCACCCATATCGTCACAGTTATTTTTATTTCATATGGGATCATAAAAAGAGATTAAACAAAGATTTCTACTAACATTTATCTGTTGAATACCAAACTAGCTGGAATGAAGTGCCAACATAGAAAAGAGGATATTGATTTCAAAGAAGAAAATCACTTTTGTTGATCTATATAATATGTATTAGTGTGTATGAGTGTGTATATTCCAACAGAGAAAGTTTATAATGGACATATTGAACATATTATTATGGTGGTCAACTCTATGAGAGGCTTTTCTCTGTGCCTGACCTCTTTGCACAGAGAATATTTGGTGAGATTATGTTATCCATAGCTGGAATACATATTTGAAAGATATGATGAGCAAATAGATATAGGTGCTAACAGTTTGTAGCAAATGAAATGAAGGAAAGGGAAAATGTCCCTCATATCCTGATGACCTGAAGGGATTGAGACAAATGGAGAAATAGTAACAAGAGTGCTTCCTGTGTCTCCAGTGGAGGCAACATTTCCCCACAGACATAAAGATAAAATAGTACTGGATTAGGCAGTGAATGAAGTACATTCTGTAGGAAATCAGTGTTTAGTTTCTCTTGTTTTGTTTACACTCTTCTTACCACCCATCTCAGTTTATGAATATAATAAAAGTACAAAGGCTGATAAATTGCACTACGCATATTATTAAGTCAACTAGGCAGTTGCCAACAGTTACAAATTGGTACAAATTATTTTAACTGAAAAGGTATTAGTGGCACACTTTTTAGCACCTAATATAGCCTATGGAATTATATGTATGCGTTACTACAACTTCCTCTTGTCAGCAAAGAAATAGTTTAATTTTCATAACAAACCAAATGTACATCAGCAAGAGAAATAAAATCTGGGTATCTGTATATCTGAATGGAATATTAAAAAGAAAATAAAACTATACAAAGGGCAATTTCTCTGGAATATAGTGCTCAGTCATAAACAGTATAGTTCAACAACTTCAATTTATGATTTTTAAAAGGAAAAAGAGTTTTTCTATAAAATTTTAGTGATTGCGTTGTTTAGTCTAATTCTCTCTGTTCATGGCAGTAGTGGGAAATCCATGGAGTTCATATAAAAGAAACATTTGTATTCTCTTACAGTGGAAGCAAGGACAAGGCTTTATAGGACTCACTTTGGCTTACACACAAGGTATTTGTTCTACTTAAACTGTGGCACTCATGTACTGAAACTTGATGTGAGAATCTTTAACATGTGTGGTAGTTATGGCAAAATGTGACTATATCAAATAATATAGGGAAATTGCATATCATGATATCTGACACATAATAGATACCTGATACACAGTGGCTCCTACTATTAGCAGTAGATAATTCAATAATGAAAGAATAAAAATTAATGTCCAACACTTAATTAAGAGCCACAAATGGAAGTATATGGATGGTGATGGGCTAGATGAATTCTCAGCTGCCTTAAAAATATATTATACTATGTTTTTATAATTTCTCTTAATACTTACTTTCAGTCAGATTCCCTCTGTGCAGTAATCATTGAAAATTAGTACTTGCAGATATAAATTAATGAAATCATTTACCGATAACTTTCAAAGACACTTACACATTTTCAAAGAGCTTTCTTCACTTCTAGAGAGTAATTTAAGACTAGTATGAAGTTCTATTTCACCTGTATACCCATATTGACCTCAATTCTTTGGATGTTGGTGATCCTGTTTCCTCAGTTTGGGCTAATGTATAAGAAGAGAGTAAATAAACAGTTGATCCGGGGTTGCACTAAGGATATCTCTAGACCACCTAAAAGTCTGGTATCTGACTTTTGGTTAAGATAAAAATGAAATGTGCTAGTTAGTGATTAGCAAAATGAGGTTTAAAGTTCATAACTCCTATGGATGAATTGACACCAGCTTTCTACATTGCTTGCTGAAAATGTACAGATAGTACGCACCAGGTTTAACCAGTTATTAAACTCTAACAATACTGATTATTGATTATGGGACTCTAAAAGACTTCTTAATAAACATGTACTTTGGCTCCTCTGAGACCAAGGTTTCTTTTCCATTTCTTCATGGTTCACAGCCCGAAGATGAAGCATATCCTTTAAAGTAAATTCTAGTAACTGCACCTAGGATTTTTTGGACTTCTCTATAATTGCCTGTGCTTTCTTTCTGCTGCTGTACTGTTACCCTTATTAAAGTCTTTTATGATCATACTTTGTTGAGTCTCATGAGTCCTTCCTATCTTATAGGATTACCATCCCCATATTTACCATCATAATTAGACATCTTCACTGTTTTTTTTCAATATGCAGTATTTTGTTTCTACTTCAATTTCCAGAAACAATAAACATCACATTATGACAATCTAGATTGACATTATAAAAAATGACAAATAAATAATTCATCAGAAGAAATCCACAGCTATGCCATTTAAAATTCAGGTTTCATTTAGAATCATTGAGTGTCTATAGAAGTTTTATATGTCAATTTAGGTTATTAGTTGAAAAATATTTCTTTGTTGTACGTTTTAGCTCAAATGAATCTGCTTAATTCATCATTTACTACTGTTTTATACCTCAAACAATGAGCAAATATAGCATTCCTAAGACTGTTCCATGCCACAAACTGTCATAATCTTATAAAAAAGATATAAGGATACTTCAAAAAGTTAATGGAAAAACAAAATTAAAAGATACATTTTTTATTTATAAGTTATAAGGAACTGGGAACAATTCTTGGATCAGGCACTTTTATAAGTCTTACCTACACGGCGGGAAGATTAAAGTGAGGCTAAAACTGTAATTGATAAAGAAGTGGCTGTTAGTCATATTAGCCAGGAGAGGAGGATGTTTCATAATTATGGTAATTTGGGAGTATCTACAGTGATTTAGTTTTTGTGTGTGCTGAGACAAAATTATGAAGTGGCCCTGTGTTTTGTCTCACTTCATCATGATCATTGAGAGATCTCATTTGATGGTGGTGGTATGTTGACATTGTTTATGTCTAACAGGATAACAGCATAGCCTGTGAATGACACGTAGACTTCTCAAAATACTGAGCCCTAACTGTAAGTGGCAGGCCAGTTCCTAGTTGCCAGGGCTGCTCCTCCATCTGTCTCTTTCTCTTTCTCTTCTCTCTTTGTATACATTGATATCTCACATTCCAAGATGGTGGAAGCAGAAAGAGCAAAAGACAGCAAGAGAGACAGACTTTCCTTTTCTTTTAAAGCCCTCAGAACCATGCCCCTGACCACCATTTTTAATCCATTCATTACTACACCATCTTACAACCCAATCACCTCTTCAAGGCTCCACCTTTCAATTACCATAATAGGATTTCTCACCCTCCTAATAGTCACAGTGAGGACTAAGTTTCTAATATAGGAAACTTGGGGGACACAATTCAAGCTCCAGTGAGTTTTGGGGGACATAATTAAATCCACTGCAAATATTGACACACACGTTCCAAAACAGTATGTGTATGTTGATAGTAGTATTTTGTTATGCAAACTCTTCTTTTTGAGATTCCTTTGTTCCAAGTTATAAAGGTGATTAAGAGCAACATTAATTTCATTATCACCTGTTGAATCATGTAGTTTTGTAAGATTTGTATGTAATGTGGAAATAATTTCATCAACTTTTTGTAAATGTTTAGTTTTTTAGTAAATCAGAAACATTTACAAGGAGGATTTATTGTGAATTTCACAATTTTTAACCTATTTTTATGTATAGCATATAGAATTTTCATGATTAAAAGACATCTAAGACTCTTTCAAATTTACTTTTCCTCCTTGAATATATGCCATATACCAATTGCTAGGCTGATAAGTATGATATTTTGTATCTCTTTATGTATAGCAATAGTTTGGCTTTCTTGATGGGCCATGGAATTTTTCATAGAGAAATAAAGATGCTTTAACTGTTTTGAGTTGCTGAACATTCAGCCGAATATCGAGACCAGTAAAACTGCAATGAGATGCAGACAGGAAGCCTGAATACCAATGACAATAAGGGAAGAGATGGGATTACAATCTAAGCGAATCTGGGCTCCCGGAAGCCCAGGGAGAAGATTGGCTGCATATAAGCCGTCTGTAAAAAGGTTAATGGGGTCTGGCACCTTTCGTAGGGCAAGGAGTATAGCGAGCAGCTCTTTGTATTGTGCCAACCCATCACAGGGGTGAAAATGTGTAGCGGGGGCCACCTGTGATGTGGTGCATGGGGGGTTGTAAATAATTACAGCAGCCCCTGATTTGCCACCGTCCGTGAAGACATTGTAGGCGTCTACAGGGGTTTGGCGACAAAAAGCTGTGGGTTAGACCATGACAGCTCTTTGAAGGCGGAGACCCATTTATTGTTGCCATAGTGGCAATCAACAACCCCGAGATACCCTTCTAGAGCCAGTGCCAGCTGGTTTTGATATTGACGGCACTCAGGCGGGAGCATGAAGGGGGTTTTTTTCCTTTAGCCTTGGGACATTGGCTTTTAAAATGACCTTGTCTTCCGCAACCAAAACATTGTCCCATGAAGGGTGGGGAAGTATTGTTTCCTGAGCGGATCAAGGCGGTAAATGCCTTGAAGGCTTCGGTTAAGTTTTGTGTCTGAGCCTGCAAGGCTGAGGATAAAGTCCCGGCCTCAGCAACAGCCGTTTTTTTTTTTTTTTTTTTTTTTTTT
>NW_007735440.1:8757-9190 GCF_000696425.1 Galeopterus variegatus | reverse complement strand
TTTTTTTTTTTTTTTTTTTTTCTTTTACAACGTTGACCGGATAGGCCTGAGGGGCCGCTTCCCCTCATGGGCTGTGGACAGCTGGGGGTTCCCAGCGAGCCATGACAGGGAAAACTTGCAGCTCTGCCGGGGATGATTTTAAAGGTGGACTAGCCTCCTCCACTTCTTCATGTGCCGCTTTCTCTCCTTTGGCTAAACTTTGCTCAGGGCCTTGCATTGGCAGCTTTGCTTCCTTTTTTTCTCTCCTCATCGAACTGCACCCAATCCCTTTCTGCCCTTTCCTGATGCTTGGGATGGAAGCAAAGCTTTAGGGCAGAGATGGTTGGGTAGAACCCTAAGTGGGGGTCTAGCCTGTGACTAATCTCATTCTTTCTGGCCAGGGTCTGAACCCGGTCCCAAGTCTCATACGAGAACAAGTTGGATTTCTAGGCCT
>NW_007735440.1:1485-8747 GCF_000696425.1 Galeopterus variegatus | reverse complement strand
CGTTAATACGCCCTTGTGGGCCCATAATGGTGCTGCTTGTAATGTCACTTAAGGTGGTGTTGGTTTTTTAAGGCCCAACATCTGCCCCTTTTTGTTTTAATAAGGCAGCTGGAGGCGGATAACCTTCCCAGCCTCGCCTCCATTCCCTCTGGTGGCTGTGCCTGTCTGAGGTTGTTTCCCTCTGGAAATCTTACCCATCATTGACTATCCAGCCAAGCGGGGGTGGGGTGGAGCCTTAGAGATTGGGGTTGATTTCTTGAAGGGCCATATTGACCCAAGGGCTGTCAGGGCTTTCATTATGGGCCACCTCCTCTACCACCTGCGTGAGCATTACAAGAGAAATGGTGTTGCGCCTTATGAGGGAAACAACCTGGCGAATGGCATAAGGCCCCAAGATGCTAGGGAGCCTGCCAGTGAGGACAGCACGGTGGTGAGCCATGGGGAACCTGAAAGCCAGCTTTGGAACCAATTACTATTGGCTTCTTGCTTTTTTTTTTATGCTTTTCTAATCCTTCTCTAAGCTTAGCTAGGGAATCCTTGACCACTCCAGAGTGGTCAGCATAGAAGCAGCACTCTTCTTTGAGGGCGGTGCATAATCCTCCTTGCTGTATGAAAAACAGGTCTAGTCCACGTCAATTCTGTAAAACAACCTCAAAAAGTGCTTGTCCAGAGCCATTAGAGCCCGGCTGCCTGCCTGTCCGGAGCCAAAAGAGCCTGCCCAGCTATTGCCTCGAGGCCTCAGAGCCTTGTTTGCTGTTATCTTCCGTCTCTCCCCCTCCTGTGCACTATGGGTATAGGCAACTTTGCAACTTGCCATAGATAATGAGAATTTTCCATTTACTGGAACAACCCGCCCTGCGGTTTTCTCAGTAAACCATCTGCATACTTAATTATCTGCTGATTCCCTCCTGCTGTCTATATAAACTGTGACCTTCTGGCTAATAAACGAGACTTGATCAGAGTACTGTCTGGTCTCCATTTCTTGCGGCTCTTGTCCCATCCAATTCCCACTCCCCCCTCCAGGGTCTGCGTTGAATATCCCATGGGTTGGGACAAAAGGTGACTCAGTCTACAAGACCCTGAGTCAAGTTTCAAGCCAAATACTTGATTCCGAAAATTGATGCTCCTTCCATTACTCCTTTTATTGCTAATCATTAGGGTAATGCAAATCAAAACCACATTGAGGCATCACTTTACACCTATCACGATGGCTATTATCAAGAAAGTAAAAGCCATCAAATTTTGGCAAGGATGTAGAGAAACTGGAACCCTTGCAGTGTTGGTAAAAATGCAAAACTGCACCACTGCTACAGAAAGCAGTATATAGGTTTCTCAAAAAATTTAAAACAGAATTACCATATGATCCAGCAATAGCACTTTTGGGTGTTTATCCAAAAGAATTTAAATTAAAATTTCAAAGATATATTATCACTTCCACATTCATTGTAGCACTATTCACAATAGCCAAGATATGAAAACAACCTGAATATTCATCAACAGATGACTGGATAATGAAAATTAGGTATATCCATACAATGGAATACTATTTAGCCTTTTATAGAGAAAAGGAAATCCTGCAATATGTAACGACATGGATGAACCTTGAATATATTATGCTAAGTAAAATAAGCCAGTCACAGAATAAAAAACATCACATGATTTCATTTACATGAGTTATTTAAGGTAGAGAATCTCAAAAGCCGAGAATAGAATGGTGGTTGCCAGAGGTTGGAGGGAGGGAGAAATGAGGAGATGTTGGTCAAAGGGTACAAAGTTTCAATTGTTCAGGACGAATAAGTTCTAGAGATCTGCAGTAGAACATTGTTCCTATATGTAACATACTATACATGAGGGTACTTCCAAGAGTTAATAGAAAAATATTAAAAGGAAAAATTACAAAATATCTTTAGTAAAATAATGTAATAGATAATAATCTTTCAATGGACTCTTTGAAGACCCCAGAAGAATCTATGGGTCCAAGGAGAAATTAAACAGGAAATCAAAAAATTTCTTGAAATTAACAATAATAAATACTCATCATACCAAAACCTGTAGGATACTGCAAAAACAGTACTGAGGGAAATTTATTGCAACAAATGTTTACATCAAAAGAATATAAATATTTTACATAAACTACCTAACGCTATAACTCAAAAAACTAGGAAAACAACAATAATCCAATCCTAAAAGTAGTAGATGGAAAGAAATAATTAAGAACAGAGAAGAACTAAATGGAATAGAAACCCCAACGATGATATGAAAGATCAATGAAAAAAAAAGTTTTTTGAGAAGATAAAATAGACAAACCATTAGGTAGGTTAACTAAAAAAAAGAGAGAAGACCAACACACAAAAATCAGAAATGGAAGGGCAGACATTATAACCAATGCCACAGAAATGCAAAGAATCATTAGAGAGTATTATAAGTAACCATAGACCAACAAACATGAAAACCTGGAGGAAACGGAAGAAATTCAGGACACACCCAAACTACCAAGACTGAACCAAGAAAAAGTAGAGAACCAGAGCAGACCAACAACAAGCAATAAGATTAAAGCAGTAATTAGAAATTTTCCACCAAAGTAAAGCCCAGGACCAGATGGCTTTATAGCTGAATTCTATCAAACCTTTAAAGAATTAATACCACTTCTTTTCAAACTATTCCAAAAAATTGAAACCGAAGCCATACTCCCAAACTCATTCTATGAGCCCAGCATCACCCTCATACCAAAACCAAAGATTCAAAAAAAGAGAATTACAGGCCAATATCTTTGATGAACATAGAAGCAAAAATCCACAACAAAATATTAGCAATCAGAACATAGCAACACATTAAAAACATTATACACCATGATCCTGTCAGTTTTATCCCAGGGATCAAGGATGGTTCAACATATGCAAGTCAATAAATGAGATATACCACATCAATAAAATTAAGCACAAAAACCATATGATAATCTCAATTGATGCAGAGAAAGCATTCAACAAAATTCAACATCACTTTTAGGTAAAGTCTCTTAGCAAATTAGGTATAGGAGAAATTATCCCAACACAATAAAAGCCATCAATAATAAGCCCATAGCCAGTATCATTCTGAATCAGGAAAAACTGAAGGCTCTTATCTTAAGAAAAGGAACAAGACCAGGATGCCTATTCTTACCACTTCTATTTTACTTAATACTGGAGGTACTAGCCAGAGCAATCAGGCAAGAGAAACAAATAGAGTGCATCCATATTAGAAAGTATGAAGTCAAACTGTCCCTGCTTTCAGATGACATGATTTTTTACATAGAAAAAAACTAAAGACTCTACCAAAAAAAACAATTAGAGCTGATTAATACATTCAGTAATGTTCCAGGATACAAACAAATCAATACCCCAAATCAGTAGCATTTTTATAATCCAGTAACAAACTAGCAAAAATGAATTCAAGAAAGCAAGCCCATTAACAATAGTCTCCAAAAATATAAAATACCTAGGAATCAATTTAACCAAGGAGGTGAAATTTCTCTATGATGAGAACTACAAAATACTACTGAAAGAAATTAATGAGGACATAAAAAGGAGGAAACACATACCATGCTCTCGGATGGGAAAAATTAACATCATGAAAATGTCCATCTACAGGTTCAATGCAATCTCAATCAAAGTACCCATGACAATTTTCACAGAAATAGAAAAAGCAATGCTAACATTCACATGGAACAATGAAAGACATCAAATAGCTAAAACAATCCTTACCAAAAAACGAAGCCACAGGCATAACACTTCCCAAGTTCAAATTATATTACAAAGCTATTGTAACTAATACAGCATGGCACTGGCATAAAAACAGACACTTAGACCAATGGAACAGAATAGAAAACCCAGAATCAACCCACATACTTATAACCAACTGATCTTTGACAAAGTCAACAAGAGCATACATTGGAGAAAAGACTGTCTCTTCAATAAATGGTGCTGGGAAAATTAGACATTGATATGCAGAAGAATGAAACAGGAACTGTACTTCTCACCATATACCAATGAAAACTTCTAACCTGCGCTATCTGCTTTTGTAAATGGGCTTGCTCTAACTTAGCAACAGCAAAGCCATCTTAGAAGCTGTTACAGCAAGACACAGCTTGCCCCCCTCCCCCAGGCCAGCTAGACACACAGGATGTTCTGCTAGCTTGCAAGAGCTGAGAAATGTAGCTTGCAGTAGAACATAAAACTTTCCACATAAGCATGTTCTCTAAGGAACCTCTGGGTAAGGGTCTTATCACACCTGGATAAGTGGGGCAAGAAGTGTGGTTGCTTGAAGAGGGGTCTCTGAGAATTGGCCTACTTCTCCCCTACACAGGAAGAGCTCAGAGCTGACAGCCTGTGGTTTTCTTGCTAACACAGGCACAGGCTTGTAACCACAGAGCTATGAGGTACAGAAGTACTTAGCTGAGTTTATGTCTCTACATAGCTAAGTCAAACCAGCAGGTGGCCAAGTGTTCATCAGTAAAGAGGTCAGAAGGGAAATCACCTAGAGATGGATGGGTGCCAACCAATGAGCTTTAAGGTCACTTAAGATAGCCAATAAACACTGCTTATGGCTTTGTCTCCTGGCTGCCAAAAAAGTTGCCCCTAAAAAATGTATAAAAAGACAGCTAAAAAACCTAATGGGGTCTCACCCCAGCTTGGCGGTGAGAACCCCACGCGTTGGAAATAATAAACCTCTTGCTAATTGCATTGCTTGTGGTCTTGTGGTCTCTTTGAGGCGAGTTTTCCCATTCTATGTAAGTCGGGATTTTATCCCAAATCTTACATCAAAATCAACTCAAAATGGATTAAAGACTAAAATTCAAGACTCAAACCCATAAAAGTACTAAAAGAAAACATAGGGGAAACACTTCAGGAAGAAGGATTGGGTACAGACTTCATGAATAGGACCCTGAAAGCATAAGCAACTAAAGGAAAAATAAACAAATGGGATTATGTCAAACTAAAAAGCTTCTGCACAGCAAAAGAAACAATCGACAGAGTGAAAAGACAACCAACAGAGTGGGAAAAAATATTTGCAAAATATACATCTGACAAAGGATTAATATCCAGATTATACAAGGAACTGAAACAACTTAACACCATGAAAACAAGCAACCCAATTAAAAAATAGGCAAAGGAGCTGAATAGGCATTTCTCGAAGGAAGATATATACGAATGGCCAATAGACACATGAGAAAATGCTCCACATCATTCAGCATTCGGGAATGCAAATCAAAACCACTTTGAGATACCATCTCACTCCACTTAGGATGGCTGATATTCAAAAGACTGAGAAAGATAAATGCTGGTGACGTTGAGGAAGTTAAATTATGAGCAAACACCTTAATTTTCTATACACTTTATCACATTAATTATGTTTCTTTGTCCCTTAGTTATAAAAGGTAGTGTGCAATTCAAGTGCATGTTTATTAGTCCTTTCTGTTTTATCAGTTGAAATTCCAGTGCTTTAAACGATGTCTCTCTATAGTGGCTGGGCCTGACCCACAGCTTTCATCTTCCCAGAATTCTGTGGACTCTGAAAGCTCTGCTTAGCAATATAGCCCCTCAGTGGCTGTTTGCTGGTAGGCCTCTTGTAGTATTACTTAGCTTACTATTTGGGCATGGACGTGAAGCAATTTTTTTACATAGGTATTTGTGGCTCTTCTCTAGGTCTCCCCTCTTTGGGACACTTTATTTCAAATCCTAACTGCCTGACGATCGTGAATTCTTATCGCTATCTCCTTTACCTATCATCTGTACAATTCTCACTCCCTCTTATTTGTTTCTATTTCCCTGCACCATCATTTGGAACATACCCTAGGAAAAGATTCTGGGAAATATAGAGCCCTTGCCTGTATTATGCTTCTCTCAAGGATAATGGCATTACATCTTTGTTCCTCAATGTCAGGCTTGTTTTGTTGTTTTTAGTGCAAGGGAACATTTGACTACACCTACAAGTTTCCTTTCAATATATGAGTGTTCTTCAAAAAGTTTGTGGAAAAAATAGATTTAAAAGATAATAAAAATCCTTTCATGAACTTTTTGAAGACCCCCTCATATTTTTTTCAAGACATTTTAAAAATCCAATTGGACTATGTGTTTACAACCTTGCAATGCATTTTGTTTTATTGCAAGATGAAATTATATATATAACGAGTCATAAAAATCTGTTCAAGATCTGCCTACAAACAACTTCACTAACCTGATTCTTAACCGTCTCTGTATCCCAAACTAAATTCCATCTATTCTGAACTAATTATATTGTTATAAATAAATTTTCCTCTTTATTCTCATGCCTATATATACATATACTTCTATATCTTAAATGCACTATATTTTTTTAGGCATCTTGGAACTCTCCTTCTTGGTATGAGTACCATTAATTGTTCTAAATACTACACTTTAAAATTTAAGTACCACTTTTCTCAGCACTGTTTTTCTGGTTTGTAAGTCCATTCTTTGTGTTCACATAAGATTCTATAATTACTTATGCAGTACCCATATCACTTAAAATTGTCTATTTGCTTTTCTGACTCTTGCATTAAGCAACTGAGTGAAAGGGCTGTGCCATTTGATTCTATATCTCCCGTACAGGGATTAGAGCATGGAAAATAATAGTCATTCAGTGTGTATATTTCCAGAATGTTCAAGGTGTCATATCTAGTAAATCGTTGGGGATGAAATTTAAATAGGGCTTCCTCTGGCTTCAAACTCCATACTACGTCAACTGCAATATAGTGCTATATAGCATAAAATATTTAATCTATTGGAACCTAAGTCAATTTATTAATTCAGTCTATACAATTATTTATAAAGTTGCATATTTAGACATTCAATGTGGTTACTGATGTCAAAAATGTGATTGATACTGCGCAGAGGCGGAGTGAAGCGCGCCAGACCGCCCCAACTCTGCAACCTGTGTAAGTCACCCCCAGCCCAGCCCCACTTGCGGGGCGAAGCCTGACTGCTCCCTGCCCGACTGGCCCCTGCCCACCACACCAGGCTAGGCGCCCACATCAAAGCTGCCTCCATTTTCTCAGGTGGGAGTGGAGAAGGCCGGCTTAGGGAGGGCAGGACAGCCATCTCTGTTTGGCGTGACTCCTCACTGAGACGTGCTATTTGCTTACCTCGACAAGGGGCACCCTGGGGCCTCTGGACTGGCCAACAATCCCACTCTCCCCGTGGATCTCTGATGGGGCTGGTAGCGTGGGGAGCCCCCGGCCAGCGTCGGGGGGGCAGGGAAGAGGAGCC
>NW_007735440.1:0-485 GCF_000696425.1 Galeopterus variegatus | reverse complement strand
GAGGCAGATTCCATCTCTGGGGACCTCAGTTTGGAAGAGCCCCTAACTGATTTCTGGTGGGGAGAGGAGTGCCCAGAGACCCCTCGAGCTACATTGAAGTTTTCTAGTCAGCCCTCCAAAAGGGCTGACCTGTGCAGGGGAGAGTCAAAGAGGAATTGTGTGCTGAGGGACCCTCCCCCAAGGAGTTCACTCCCGGCGTCAGGACACCTGCTGGGCAGGGCGGGGCAGGGCACAACTTTGATGACTCAACTGAAAGTCAAGGTTTGTAGAAGACACGCCTCAGCCCTGTCCTGAGCACACAGAGCGGGGGAGCCCAGGCTAAAAGAGGCGGAAACTCAGAAATAAATAAAGAAAGAAAGATCAGGCACACAGTCGGCATGAACGATCTGCAAGGCTCAATAGCCCCATCTATTGAATCGGAGGCCCAAGATTCGAGAGAAAACTCCTGCCAAAATGAACAAACACCCAAAAAGAGATACCCGAAA
>NW_007735439.1:77799-78104 GCF_000696425.1 Galeopterus variegatus | reverse complement strand
GGCCTGTGTTAGGATCCATGACAGTGCCCATCACATCCTGTGTTGTATTTGCTTATCAATTACCTGTCAATCCGCCTCAGCAGGCAGTGAGCTCCACCATGGCAGGGACCATGTCTGTTGTGTTCACCATTGCACTGTATCCCCTGAAGGGCCTGGCATATAATAATCAATAAATATTTGTTGAACATTGTTGACAACTAGGAAAAGAGGACTGTGAAGAATGAAAAAGAACTGGTTGACAGAGGTTGGCTGGAGTAATTAGCCCCCAGAAAAGTAACAAAAGCAACGACAAAAGAGACACAAGC
>NW_007735439.1:66192-72953 GCF_000696425.1 Galeopterus variegatus | reverse complement strand
TATAGAGTTTTAGTTTTATAAGATGGAAAGAATTATGGACATGGATGGTGGTGACGGTTGCACAGCATCATGAACGTATTTAATACCACTTAGAAATGGTTAAGATGGTAAATTTTATGTCATGTGTATTTTACCACAAAAGCAATTAGAAGAAAAAAATCTAATCATATCACTTCCTATCTTAATACCCTTCAATGTCTTCCATTGCTTTAAGAATAGAGACCAAAACCTTGAGCACAGCCTACACGACACTGCACACCTTGCCCCATGCTTACCTCTTTGGACTCATTTAGCCTGCTCTCTTGCTCTCTTGTCTCCAGCTTCACTAAAGGCCTCAGGGCCTTTGCACATGGTATTTCTTCAGCCTGAAGTGCTTTCCATATCTCTCCCACCTCTACTTAGATAACTCTCACATCTTCTTCAAAAGAAGCCCTCTATGATTCCTCAAACTAGAGTACATTTTCCTGCCATCCTCTCCCAGAGCTCCCAGTTCTTTTCTTTCACCTCTCTTTGTCATTAATTTTGTTATATACTCACATGCTCTTATGATTAATGCTGGTCTTCCTCACTGGATTTTAAGTTCCAGGAGATTGCTGACCGTGTCCGTCTTGTTCTCCACTGCAGCTACAGTATCTGATACTGGGCTTCAAACAACATGAAAAATTAATGAATAGATGAGGGAAAGTACAGAAAATGTTATTAGTTCCTATCCACATCTCCTAAGCCCTCCCCATGCCTTTGAATATTAAAGGCTTCCTAAGGCAGGTATCTGGAATTCTCCATTTAAGGGCTGTGTCTGGAATGTTCAGTCCACAGGCATGGGGCAGAAGAAAGTGCTGATACTACTAGAAACAGATCCTGCCAAAATGGATGAGAGTTGGAGGATAAAAGCCTCCACTCCAACCACTGGGTAGGATGACCCTGAGGAGTATTATATGCAGTCCCCAGAGTTCCCCACGGGGGCTGAGCCACTGTTCCCCACAGTGGTGACATTAATTCACCCTGTATTGGCTTCCTTCCCTTTTGTCTCACTTCTCACTCCCTGGTTGGAGCTTCCTAGTACCACTTCTCAAATAAACCAAATGTAAGACAAAGGTAAGTAACCAAGGGGAGGGAGCTCTCTATTGGTGGGGACAATTTGGACAGTTTTTATGAAGCATCTAGTATGTTAATTGGGCATTGACAACCTGGAATTGGGGATATTCCAGGTGGAGGGAGCTCTATGTGGTGCAAAGCTTCAAAGAAGAGGTGTGGAAAGATGAGCAGCCTATATTGGATTTCCTTCTCTGCCCCAGGGAAGGAATGACTTTCCTGTTTTAACAAGATGTCTTTGGTTTGTTTTAAGAATTTTCCTCCCTTATCTTCAGGAATAATCTTCCTTTTCTGAACTGGTGGATTTTATGTGCCAGAGAGATCATTTGCTCTTTAGATCACATTGCCAAATCAGCCTCATGACTATTTTCACTTTTACAAAATGTTTCTTTCACGATCCAGGATCAAGTACCTGACAAAAGAACAAAATGTGGGAAAGAGCAAATTAAAGAGACTGGTCTCCACCTCCAAAAGTCAGGCCAAGGGCTGGCAATTTCTCCTGTCAACCAAGGTGGGGTGGGGCGATGGCAATCTGATTAGAGTAGGACAAGCAGAGGGTTTCTTTTTCCTTCCGAAATCATTTAGAATGTCTGTCAGATGATTGCCCCCATTCTGCTTGGCTGTGAACCAAGTAGATTCAACCAGACTAGAAGAGTTTTTCCAAAAATAAAGTAAGCAAAGCCAGTAAGCCTTCAACTTTTTCTTTGATGGACGTAACTCAGCCCAAATGTCTTCTCTGAGGCCATGTGGTCTGAAAATGTACATTGCAGGCCCCCCAACACACTGGCAAATATCCCAAATGACATGTTGCTAAATGAAGGAAATTGTTGAAGAATGGTGCACTGCATGCAGAGCTAGAGACCCAAGGCTCCTGCTTGATTCGGTGGGAGACTTCCAGCAGCGGGCCATGCTGTTCCACATGGCATCTGCTTGAGAGAGTGAACTCGCCCTACAACTAACAGCCATCCTAATCTGCAGATACTCTCTTGATAGAATTTGTATATGATGAGCAGCAGATTGTTCAGGTTGTTTGTAAAGAAAATGCAGATCTCGGAGGGGAACTCAACAACCAAGCCTTTATTACTATCTTCCAAGGAATGGGGCACCATCCGAGGCAGGGACATTATCTACCTTGCTTATTCTTCAAGGTTTCACCTGGACATAATGTATTCTCCAGTCACGCTGCCACTCAACAGTGGACCTAAAATTTGTGAATGCTGATGGAGATACAGTGGAAACTAAGTCAGGGACCACAGATGACTCTGAAGTCTTGTGAAGGCCTGACTTGTTCAGAGGTTTCAACAGGTAGAGTCAATGCTAAGTGGAGCTGGTCTTTCTAGCAGAATGAAAAGACATTCAGGGAGAATTGAGATGAGCCACCGGGAGAGAAAACTTAAAGATCAACAATTTCATTAATGGGTCCTCCCTGCCCCACCACTCACTGGCATTCCCTCTCTCTCTTCCTCCCTCCCTCTCTGTCTGCCCTCCTTAAGCACCTTGGGTTGGAAATCCTCCCCAACTTTGAAGGGTCAGCTGGAAAGGTACCTTCTTATTGGTTAATAGTTAACGTGTATTGAACACTCACTATATGACGGACATTGTGCCAATAGCTTCAGCTTATTCTGTTTAATTTTCTCATGCCATATAGTAAGATAGACAAAAAATTGTCTTAAAATCTGGCAATAGAACTCCTCTTATGAAAGGAACTGTCTTTTGAAAGCATGAGGAGCTTGGTGAGTATAGCAGATACTGCAGCCCCTTCTACTGTGCTGCCCACACGACAAACTCCATCTGCCAGACTCCTTGCAGCTGGGGCTCCACCTGAGACCCAGGCTCCACCAAGCCCATGTACCCTGTAACTTGCAAGAAGGAAGGAAACTCCATGAGGCAGTGCCCTGCATGGGAAAATGGTGGCAGAGGAGTTTGGCTTCTCAATGGCTGGCAGGGGCAGGTAGTAGCTTCCTGCTCATGCCAGGGGCAGCGTGATCCTGGGGATGGGTGGCAGCAGTTCCCTTGGCAGTTTAGTTCTCGGACATTATGGTTGTAGGAATTGTTCCTAGAAGCCCAGGCTAGAATCTGTTCTTTTTTCTTCCCAATGAATCTGTGAGTCACCTAATATCCCTTAATAAGCCATCCCGTTCTGCTTCAGCCAACCAGAGTGGATTTTGTTGTCCGTAACTAAGAACTCTTCTGACACAGGGCAAACGTTGAGACCTCAAGGGCTTGGGTGCCAGCTAGTGCTGAGGCTTCAGAGAGGAGCATGACTGCCCTGCATAAGGCAAAGAGAAGAAACTGTTGTTCTGGAGAAGCCAAGGGCAGAAGGAATGAGAGGAGAGAGTGGAGGGCAGACAGCATACACAGGACATGGAGTGAAGAGAGAGGTAGCAGAAGATCCCTCCTTGGCTGCAGATGAAGAGCATGTAATTTGGACGTTGTCTGCTATGTGGTCGTGGCACATCCCAATGCTTAGTGCCAGTTCTGCAGTAAAGTCTCTTACTCTGTTACTCTCACAAATGCTTCATGTGAGTAAGGTTTTTTTGAGGGAACTAGTGAAGTGGCAGAGTTTCCAATTTGCAGTGATTCATAATGGCAACCAGGAGGATGCAAATCCACTGAAGTCCTGGGGTGGCCTGTGAGCAAACAGGCCATGAAACTCAAGGCCGGGGAGGATCCAGGTAGTTGCCCCTGATTCTCAAGGGGGCCAGGAGCCCCCAGTTGATATCTGCGTCATCATGCCTTCACAGTGTCTTCATTTCCATTTTCCGAGTGAAAAATCTGAGTCTTAAAAAGGTCACATGACAACTCAGTGTTCACAGTCAGATCTGTCTGATTTCAAAGTCTGAACTCCAGCTCCTGTCCTNAATCTGTGAGTCACCTAATATCCCTTAATAAGCCATCCCGTTCTGCTTCAGCCAACCAGAGCGGATTTTGTTGTCTGTAACTAAGAACTCTTCTGACACAGGGCAAACGTTGAGACCTCAAGGGCTTGGATGCCAGCTAGTGCTGAGGCTTCAGAGAGGAGCATGACTGCCCTGCATAAGGCAAAGAGAAGAAACTGTTGTTCTGGAGAAGCCAAGGGCAGAAGGAATGAGAGGAGAGAGTGGAGGGCAGACAGCATACACAGGACATGGAGTGAAGAGAGAGGTAGCAGAAGATCCCTCCTTGGCTGCAGATGAAGAGCATGTAATTTGGACGCTGTCTGCTATGTGGTCATGGCACATCCCAATGCTTAGTGCCAGTTCTGCAGTAAAGTCTCTTACTCTGTTACTCTCACAAATGCTTCATGTGAGTAAGGCTTTTTTTTTTTTTTTTTTTTTAAAGATGACCGGTAAGGGGATCTTAACCCTTGACTTGGTGTTGTCAGCACCATGCTCACCCACTGAGCGAACCAGCCATCCCTATATGGGATCCGAACCCGGGGCCTTGGTGTTATCAGCACCGCACTCTCCCGAGTGAGCCACAGGCCGGCCTTGTGAGTAAGGCTTTTTTGAGGGAACTAGTGAAGTGGCAGAGTTTCCAATTTGCAGTGATTCATAATGGCAACCAGGAGGATGCAAATTCACTGAAGTCCTGGGGTGGCCTGTGAGCAAACAGGCCATGAGACTCAAGGCCGGGGAGGATCCAGGTAGTTGCCCCTGATTCTCAAGGGGGCAAGGAGCCCCCAGTTGATATCTGCGTCATCATGCCTTCACAGTGTCTTCATTTCCATTTTCCGAGTGAAAAAAGGTCACATGGCAACTCAGTGTTCACAGTCAGATCTGTCTGATTTCAAAGTCTGAACTCCAGCTCCTGTCCTCCAACAGCCCTGCTCATAATGAGCTGCCAGTTTAGCCACTGAGCCAAATGAAAGTACAGGAAAGAGCGTATGATGAATAGCAAGCCCGCAAGTAGTATATTAAACAGGGACAAGTCCCTGTGCTACCCAGTCCCAATCTGGGAGTTCTGAACCCTCCCATCGGCATTGCAAAGCTGAGCTGGCTCCCCACACCTTGGCTGCGTGCTCTGATGGGGCTCTTCCATCTCACATCTCACCTTCTCCTGGGTCTCAGCTGTGGGGTCCTCCTGGTTCTCTCAGAGACCACCACCAACAGCCTGGCCCTGCTCATACCCTTAGCTGTGTTCTTTGCTCCCTAGAACCCTTCAAAGCAGCTTTTTATCTCTCGAGAACCTGAAGAAGGGTAAAGAGAGGAAGTGCCATTCTGTCCCTTTCCAATGCCCTATCTCTTTCAATTTGACTCATTCCTAACAGTGACAGAAACCTTACTCAAATTGCATCAAAGAAAAAGGGGGAAAAAAGGAGAGGAGGAAAGTGATTGGCTCATATTTCTGAAAAGCACAGGGACTTTAGCTTCCTGTCTGGCTGGATCCAGGGGCTCAGGGCCCCACTCTTTCACGCTTTCATTTCTCCTCCATTTCTTTTATTCTTCACTAGGGTCTTGCCTTAGGTGTCTCTTGGCATATCCAGGCTCACATCCTTAATGACCCAAGAGAAAGGGGCTTCTCTTTCCCAATAAATATGACACAAGTCCCAGAATTGAGGCTCAGTGCCCACTTCTCAGCGAAATACTGTGGTCAGTGGGTAGGACTGTTATAAGTGGCCGGGGCTGGGTCATATCCCACCCCTGACACTGGGGACAAGGCCAGCTTGCTCAAGCCACAGAGACTGAGGTACAGAAGGGATGGCTTTGCATAAGAACCTCAGGGAGCATACCTGCAAGGAGAATGGGTGCTGGGTGGGCTAAAACAAGACGTGTCCACTGTTCTACCTTTATTGCCTTCTCTGCACCCAACATTCCCTTCTCCTTCGCCATATATTCTATCCAGAGCATCGTTCCTGGACTCTGATGGAGTCTTCCTAAATGCTTCCCTCCCTTTCTCAGTTGAACTTTTCTGGGTCATGGCTCTGCTAAGTACAAGCCCTGACTTCCTGGCCATACCTACCCAGTCCTGCCTCATTTTATCCCCATGTACAGCACAGTGCCTGACACAGGTAGTGTTTGAACAATGGCTGTGGTATGAATGGATGAGAGTAGGGAAGCAGAGAGGCCACCAAGCTCTTTTGCATAGATGGAGTAGACCAACGACAACTCCATGGTGCTGTCCCAAGTCTTCTGGGAGAGAGAACCCCAGATTCCAGTCTGCCAGAGCCACTGGTGCTGAGATTTCACTTGCTGAGCTACTGGTGCTGAGATTTCACTTGCCTCTGCTGCTTCTTTCAAGTTGCTAAATTTCTCACAGTAACACATGCCAAAGAGCTCCCAAACCATGCCTGATCCCACATAAAATGCATCCTCAGCTGAAAAGGGCCCCAGAGCCAGGGTCTTGGGTAGAGGGAGAGAAGCCAGAGCAGGTGCTGCTTGAGAGTTAGGTGGATAGGAAAGATGTCCCAGGCAATGATGCTCTCTCCCTACCTGCTGAGGCCTTTGATACTTTCATCAGGAGAGGGAAGGATACAGGAGGCCCTAGTCACACTTGCACACGTGTTCCCTGCCACTAAGGTAAAGCACAGGACAAACCAAGAATTCTTCACTAGGATGGCTCTCAGATAAAAATCTCCACCCCACTGTGACTACACAAATGGTAAAAATGGTCATTTTTTCCATCTCTATGTATCACAACTTTGAGACCTTCTTTTCCAAATGCCTCATGAATTTGGAGAAAGTACAGTG
>NW_007735439.1:52213-65964 GCF_000696425.1 Galeopterus variegatus | reverse complement strand
TGTATCACAACTTTGAGACCTTCTTTTCCAAATGCCTCATGAATTTGGAGAAAGTACAGTGCTGTAGTTAGATGATAACTCAGGCCTTATTCCTCCCCATAGATGGGGCTATTCCCATACAAATCTCCAACAATTATCTACCAGGGGTCTTTCAGGATTTCATTTAGAAGAAGCAGCTAATGAATGAAGCCTCCAGGGGCCTGGAGAGCCTTTGCTTTGAGCTATTAATACTGCATCTTCATGGCTGGTCAGGCAAGGGCCCCACCACACACAGGCTCAAGCTTCTGAAGGACTGAGCATCCTCTACTCATGAATGCTAGTTTAGCACCACCTACATCCTCTGAGTATGGAGGATGACACTAAGAGACGACTGCTGTCCACAAGGTATGCGTGATGGCCTCAAAATGTCCAAGAATCTATCTTAAGGCAGAAAATCTCCAACAAGCAGACCCAGAAAATTCCCATCATCACTGTCCCTATGTCTCTCTGGGTCTTAGCTCCCCACCCTGAAGATTAAGATTGGGCTCCCTTGTCTCCAGAAGTCTTGAATGTTACCAGCCACATCCTGAGCCTCACCCCTCCTGTTTCCTCTACAAGTACAAAAGGAAGATACTTATTTACAGACCCTTGGTCAACCCTCTGCAGCCTTGGAGATGGTCTGCCTACCCTCTGACTTCCTGCTGAGCAGTTGGTTTGGGAGGCTGCAGGGGAAACATTCATGTTCCTCTCCCTGCTTTTGTGCTTTGGCTCAGAGAAGGGAATCTCCACCCCCCACTTCTGCTTCCTGTCTCTATCCATCTCCCTCTGGGGAAAAGAAGTTGACAATCCAATGAGTCAGAGCCTGACGTTTGCTGGGACATTGCACTTAGTGAAAATGCATTTCTATGAGCCCTTTCCTGCTGCAAATAACAGCCTGTAGTGTGTAAGCGCATGCACATGCGTGAGAGTACAACTCCAAGATAAATTCCTAGTAGACGGATTTCTCGGTCAAGAGTAAATGCATTTAAATTTTTTAATTTCTGAATTGTCCTCCAAAAAGGTTGCACATCATGGCAGAGTGCTAGTAATCTACCCAATATGCATTCTTCCTTAGTAATCAAAATGCTACACATCTGGGCCTCCCTTGCAGATAGTGGTGGCCAATGAGATGTAAGCAGAACTTTAGAACAAGACTTCTATGAAAGCCCCTTTGCTTCCAGCCCTTCCTCTGCTTTCCGTATGGATCTCTGTTGTGATGGCAGGAGCTACAGCAACCTTGTTATGACCTCAAAGATAGAAGCTGTGTACTAAGAATGGGGAAGCAGAAAGGCCAAATGAGTCTGGGTCCTTGAAAGCCCTCTTAGAGCCTCAAATAGTTCTGTACTTTTTTTATAAGTAAACAAAGTCCTAATTGTTCTAAGATACCTCAGGCAAGGCTCTGCTGCTAACAGCTCAAAGCAGTCCTTGATTCACATTGACTTTATATCCTCACCAACAGTGTACAAGAGTGCCTTTCCCTTCATATGCTCACCCATGTTAGACATTCTAATGCATCCTATTTTTGACCATTAAGTTTCCAGTGGGATTATTCTCTAAGAAATTCAAGATGTGGGGCTGGAGAAAGCAAAGTAAATCACTGAGTTGGAGATTTCAGAAGCAGCCACATTCAGGTTTATCTATTTGAATAAATGAGCCACCAGAGAGAGACAAGCAAGTGACCCAGGACAGTCCTGTAGGGTGTGTGGAGGCCAGTTCATGTGTGTGGGGTTCTCGGCCATATATTTCCCAGGTGTGTTTACCAAATGGCTTTTTTTCAATGTAACTCTGTGCATTTGCCACTAAAGGATTTGATGGAGTTTGGATGTGCTGTCCCCTCCAAAACTCATGTGGAAATTTGATCTCCAATGTGGCAGTGTTGGAAACTGATTGAGTCATGGGGGTGGATCCCTCATGAATGTATTAATGCTGTCCCTGGGGGAGGGGGGAGTAATGACTGAGTTCTCACTCTATTAGTTCCCGTGAAAGCTCGTTGCTTAAAAAGACCCTGGCACCTTCTCTCTCTCTCTTGCTTCCTCTCGCCATGTAATCTGCTTGTACCTGTCAGCTGCCTGCTGCTTTCCACCATGAGTAGAAGCAGCCTGAGGCCCATGCCAGATGCAGCTGTCCCAGAATCGTAAACCTAATAAACCTTTCTTCTTTATAAATTACCCAGTCTCAGGTGTTTCTGTTATAGCAACATAAAACGGACTTAACCAGGATGTATCTTCCTTTCCTCTCACATTCAAAATAAAGTCTTTGTCTGCAAGCCTGCACAGGCTGGACAGTGCAAATAACAGTTATTGGTAGGTACAAAATGAGAGGGGCAGTGTAGGGGGTGAGGAGATGAAAGAATGGGATGATTTGGAATTTTGCAAATTGCACATCTTCCTCTACAATTTAACGTTCATTAAAGGCATTGCAATCAGTTAAGCTTCAATTCCAAGAAATGAATATGTCTTTTGTAATTATCCTCCTCCCAGGTAGCATGTAATTAACTGTACAAGTGAATGAATAGAGGGGGCCTTACCAATGCCCTGATTCCATCTCCTCCTCGTGCAGCAGTGAGTGCTCATGGTGGCAAACAGATTTGGTAAGACTAAATGCTAGCAAGACTGCCCATAACAACAACAATTAAGCTGGCCAAATATGACTTCGCATTAAAAACATACAGTAGGGAAGATTTACAAAAATTACTTTTTCTCAAAAATAATTATCACATTTTGAAAAGCATTGTTATTAAGGCCCTTCTAAACCTCATCCTGGAGCCATATCTGGAGAAACCAGCCCTGGATTAGTGGCTGTGGGAGGGCTCTGCCTCATCTCTCAGTCCAGCTCTCCTGGGCCTTTCCCCAGCCTCGTTTTTCTGATTTGGGCACAGATTACACTGGGCTTATCAGGCTTCCTGTTTCTCCACTTGGCTTCAAGTTAGCATTCCTTTTAAAAACCCAAATGAATGCATGAGTTTCAAGCTGAGTAGGGTTGCAACAGGTTGCTAGAGTTTCTTCATTAATTTAACAAAGTACTTTTTAAAAATCTTATATTTTTTTGAAATAGCTAATATATATAGGACCACTCTCAACGAGAAAAGTAAAAGCAAGATTGGAAGCGGATGAGGGGGAAGGAAAGATAGACGTTGCAGGAATTTACACAAGCTGGCAGTGGGGAGGGAGAAAGAGCAGAGGGGCGCAAAGTGACACTGGGGAACATGGAAAGGGAGAGGAGACAGCTGGAGAGGCTCGTGTGCAGTCACACCAAGCTGCGTTCCATCTCTGCTCCTCCATTTGCTACCTACGTGGCCTTCGGCAGGATATTTAACAATGACTCTTAGCTTCAGTTTTCTCATCTGTAAACCTGGGACAAAAATAATCTACTGCTTAAGGTTGTACTGAAGATTAAGTGAGATTATTTCTATATAAAGGTAAGCACATGACAGGCACTGAATAGATGGTATCTCTTATTATCACTGTGGGAGCCAGCCTCCAAAGAGGTCTACTATGATCCTGTCACTTGCTATTCATGTCCTCTCACGATCCCCTTCCACAGCAAATCAGTGCTGACCTGTGTGACCAACAGAATACTGCAGAAGTGGCAGTGTGTGAGGCTCTGTGGCTTCTCAGGCTACATCACAAAAGGTACAGCAGCTTCTGCCTTGTTCTCTTTGATCACTCGCTCTGGAGGAGACAAACCAGCTTGTCTCCTCCAGACACCCAAGCAACTCATAGAGAGGCCTATGTTGAAGGGTACAAATGTCCAACCCCTTGAGATAGCCATCTTGGAAGCAGATCCTCCAGTCTCAGTCTAGCCTTTAGTTGACCATAGCCTCAGCTGACATCTGACTGCAATTTATGAGAGACCCCGAGCCAGAACCAATCAACCATGTCACTTCCAGATTCCTAACCCAAAGAAACTGTGAGATATAATAAGTGATTACTGTTGTTTTTCTGCCACTAAGTTTTGGGGTGATTGGTTATTCAGCAATAGACAGCTACTAGAGGAGGATGACATTAATTATCTAATGTACATAAGCGTAT
Source organism: Galeopterus variegatus (assembly GCF_000696425.1). Classification (NCBI taxonomy): domain Eukaryota; kingdom Metazoa; phylum Chordata; class Mammalia; order Dermoptera; family Cynocephalidae; genus Galeopterus; species Galeopterus variegatus. The sequence goes on along the minus strand of NW_007735439.1, from coordinate 61,915 downwards.
TTTAAAACTTAGTGGCTCGAAATTAACAAAACTTGTTTATTCTTTATGGTGGTTTCTGTGGGTCAAAAATGTAAACGAAGCACAACAGGGACAGCTTCTTTTGTCCTATGATGTCAGGGGTATCAGCTGAGGTGGCTTGAAGGCTGGGGGCTGGAATCACCTGAGGGCTGATTAGCTCACATGTCTGGCCACTGATATTGGTTGTCAGTTGAAGGCATAGCGAGGGCTGTTGGCTAGTATATCCATTGTCATGGACTGAGTGGTGTTCCCCCAAAATGCATATGTGGCAGTCATGATCTCCAGTACCTCAGAATATGACTCTATTTGGAGACAGGGCCTTTATGAGGTAATTCAATTAAGATGAGATGGCTAGGCTCATTTAAGGGTTAGGCCCTCATCCAGTCTGACTGGTGTCCTTCTAAGAAGAGGAGCTTAAAACACACAAGAGACACCAAAGACATGCATAAACAGAGAAAAGGCCAAGTGAGGATACAGCCATCTGCAAGCCAAGGAGAAAGGACGACACCTTGATCTTGGACTTCCAACCTCCAGAACTGTGTGAGGAAATTAATTAATTTCTGTTGTTTAAGACACCCAGTCTGTGGTGTTTTGTTACGGCATCCCTAGCAAACTAATACACTCATGCATGTTCTCTTCATGTGGCCTGAGCTTCTCACGACTTGGTAAGCATGTCCCAAAGGTAACCAAAGAGAGAGAGAAAGAGAGAAAAGCTGTACCACATTTTTATGACCTACTTTCAGAAGTCACGCAGCATCACATCTGACATATTCTGTTCATTAAAAGTGAGTCACTAAGTTATGTCCCTATTGAAGGGAAAGGGAACTAAACTCCAGCTTTTGAAGGAAGGGTAGTAAAATAATTTGCAGACATATTTAAAAACCATCCCAATCTTTACCATCACTATCATATTTGTCATGTAGATTTTAAGATGCTGGCAGGCCACCCAGGCGGAGATACAGCCCTGCATTAGTCAGGGTTCTCCAGAGAGATAGAATTAACAGGAAATGTTATACAATTATATGAGAGGGATTTACTAGGGGAATTAGCTCATGCAACTGTGAAGAAAAGTCCCACGATAGGCTGTCCATAAACTGGATGCTGGTAGCATGGCTCAGTCCAAGTCCAAAGGCCTCAAAACCATGGAAGTAACTTGGTATAAGTTCTGGAACCCAAAAGCTGGAGTCTTGAGCTCTGATGTCCACAGATAGGAGAGAAGTATATCCCAGCTCCAGTGAATCAAGAGAGAACTTCACCTCTTTCCTCTGTCTTTTGTTCTCTCCAGACCCCCAGCAGATTGGATGGTTCCCACACACACTGAGGGTGGGTCTTTCACCCGGTCCATTCAGACTCTCATACTAATCTCTCCTGGAAACATTCTCACAGACACATGTAAAAAGATTGCTTTACCAGGTTTCTCAGCATTCCTTCATCTAACTAAGTTGACACCTAGAATTAACCTTCACAGTCCTCAAGCAACTTGGATGGGGACTGTGGATCAGGAACTCAGGGCTGGAGACGTGTGTTAACATTAGGGAGGCAACCACTTGGAGAAATAGAAAGGGAGAGAGCCCAGCCTTGAGGATGCCAGACCCAGCTTGGTGTTGCATAAACAGTGGTTTACTGAAAGTACTGGGCAAGACCTCAAAAAGCCAGCTACCCGGTCCACCTTAAATATTTAATAAAATGAAAGTACTAGATTTTTTCCAGTCTATTAAAGCTTTCTACCAGCATTATCAGCATTGCCTAATGCTCCACAACCAGAATAGTTTTTAAAACATGATGGACTCATAAGATTAAATATCATCAGTGTCTGCAAACTGGGTCCCATGGGACCTGCAGGCCATGTCTTTTGGGATCCTAACCAGGAGACCCTGCTTTGGTCAGAACCCACCCCTGCCCGCCTCCAGTAAAGGGCTGCTTTCTTGGGCTACTTGGTGCTTCTTGCTATTAGTTGACCACGACTGGCTTTCCTACAGAGAACCACATACTCAACATGAGAACTTTTTAAAACTCACAAATTTTTAAAACAACTTATATTTAACATCACAAAACGATACATGTTCATTGCAGAAATAAATACATTCAGGTAACTTGCAAGATAAGAAGAAAAAGCACATGTAATCTCACCAGACTGGGTCACCCATCACTGACATTTTGCTGATATCCTCCTGAGCTTTTTTCTGTGCACAAATATATTCTTTTTTAAAAGGGGGGGGGGGGGTATTGAATGTTTGGTGCTTTTTTCATTAAATATAATATAGTGTGAAATATCTTCCACATCATTAAGTAAATATCCTTCTTATGATTTATTAGATGGTCCATGATTTTATTTCATCAATCCTGTATTACTAAAGAATTAAGCAGTTTCTTTTTTTTCTTAACCCTTTATTTTGAAATAATTATAGATTCATGAGAAGTTGCAAAAATAGTACATAGAAGTTCCATGGAACTTCTTCATCCAGTTTCCCCTAGTGATTACATTTTATATAATTATAAAATTATAATTATAATTTATATATTTTAGAACAATATCAAAATCAGGAATTTGGTGCTGGTAAAAAGTTTGTGTATAGTTCTGTCATTTTATCCCACGTGTAGAGTTGTGTAAACACTACGGCAATCAAGATAAACAGCTATTTCATCACCATGAAGATCTCCCTCCTGCTACCTCTGTATAGTCTCACCCACTGTTTCTCTCCCATTCCCCCCTCCACCCCTAACTCCTAACAACCACTGATATTTTCTCCACCACTACAGTTTTGTCATTTCAAAAATATTATATATATGAAACCATACAATATGTAACTTTGGAGACTGACTTTTCACCCGGAATAATGCCCAAGTTGTAGCATGTATCAATGGTCTTTCCTTTTTACTGCCAAATACGGTATGGATGAATTGTTTGTTTAACCATTCACTTAATGAGGGACATTTTGTTTGTTTCTGGTTTTTGAAAATTACAAATAAAGAAGTTATGAACAATTGTGTACAAGCTTTTATGTAGATATGAGTTTCCATTTCTTTGGGATAAATGCTTTGGAGTGTGATTCATGAGTCATATGGTAAATATATGTTTAGTTTTCTTAAAAGATTTCTTAGATGGTCCATGATTTTTCCCACCAAACTATTCCGGTCCGTGATGTATGAGAGATCCAGTTCTCTGCAAACTCACCAGCATTTAGTACTGCCATTATTATTAATTTTTTAAAATTTCAGCTGTTCTAATAGGTGTATGGTGATATCTCATCATAGTCTTAATTTGCATTTCCTTGATGACTAGCAATCTTGAACATCTTTTCAAGTGCTTATTTGCAATCTGTGTACCTGCTTTGGTAAAATATCTATTCATATCTTTTGCCCGTTTTTAAATTTATGGCCCAGGAGGCAGTTGGTCTTCATATATATACCATGGGTGCTTGAAAAGAATGTGTATTCTGTTGTTATTGAGTGGAGTGTTCTGTAAATATCACTAGGATCAGATTAGTTTGGGCATTGAGCTTTTCTATATCCTTGCTGATTTTCTGTCAAGTCGTTCTATCAATTGTTGTGAGAGAAATGTTGAAGTCTCCAACTATAATTGCAGACTTGTCTATTTCTACTTTTAGTTCTATCAGTATTTGATTCATTTATTTTGAGGCACTGTTGTTAGGTACATCCACATGTAAGATTATTATGTTTTCTTGGTAAATTGACCCTTTTATCACTATATAATTATCCCTTGTAATTTTTCCTGCTCTTGATTGTACTTTGCAATTAATATAGCCACTCCAGGTTTTTAATTTATTATCATTATAAATAACATTGTTCAGCCTTTGCACTCATCCACAGTTATTAGAATTTCTTGGTTAGAGGCTTTTGACTGCATATTTTTAAAAGCTTTTGACTATATTGATAAATTGCCGCGCATAAATTTACCGACTTATAGCCTCAACACCTGAACATTATCATTTAAAATAATTACAAATTAAAAACAGGGTTTATTCAATTTGATAGGCGGAAATGTTATCTCATAACTCTATGGGGGTGAACGTAATCATGGTCGGTGCATCTCTAAATGTATCCTAGCGAAAAGTCAAGAGCCCAAAAATTCATAAATCAAGGAATAGGGGCATATGTATATTATTAGAGTCGATGGCAAACGCCAGATGCAACTAAGAGTTGGGAGTATCTGCCCGTAAGGAGGGGGACGGCCTGGGCGGGATCGGAAGGGGAGTGGGGGACGCCGCAGAGGAATGGTGCTTTCGTATTTAGGTTCCCCGTAGCATGACATATTTTAAAAGCATGTCAACGTATTAATTACGTTCACTTTACAAATGACATTTGGTTGTTGGTTTCAGTTGCATTTAGATTTATTATCAGAACTGACATAATCGTGTAATCTTAACACCAAGTAAAACGCAACCTCTCCGGGCCCCCAAGATTCCGCCTGCTGAAGGGGCGGGCGGTCCTCGGACTCAAACTACAACTCCCGGGATGCCGCGAGCCGAGGGGCGGCTCGGGTCGGGGCCGCTGTGACGGCCCCCGCGGGCCTGCGCACGCGCACGGGCCTCCGCGCCGGCCTCGCCGGCTGGGCAGGCGCACGGGGACACCTGCGATCCCGGCGGTGGCTGAGCGGGGACTCCGCGCGGCGAAGCGTGGGCCCGCTGCCTGGGCCTCGCGGGCTTGGACGGCGGCGCTGTGGGCAAGCCGGCGGCCGAGGGGCCGCTTGGACGCTTCGGTGGAGGTGGCTTCAGACCCGCGGAGCTCCGGCTTCTGGTGAGACGCGCGCTCGGGACTGGCACGGACTGGGCGACCCGCCTGGGGTTTGGAGTGACGGGATCGGTCCGACCTCTCCCAGGACCGGACGACTGGGGTGCCGGGCCCTGGGGTGACGGGGAGAATTTAGGACGCCTTCGGGAGCCAGGGGAGTCTGCAGAACGGAGGAGCGACGTGGGATGCGGGCTGGAGAAGGCGCGGGGGTGGGCGCGGCGGGGGTGGACCCTCGGGGTCCGGGGGCCAGGTCGGGGCGGCGTCCCTGGACGTGCCCGCTGAAGCCCTTAGCTTGTGGCAGGCACTGGCAGCGGGTCCCCACGCCCTTTTGCTTTGGGAAGTGATGGTGCGCATTTGGCACGGGTGGTGGGGAGCCAGGCGAGGTGCGCGGAGGGGGCCGGGCCGTCCGAGCTGCCTTTGAAGACACTACCTGGGCCTCCAGCTGATCTCTGGGCTCCTTGGGGCTCAGTAGGGCACCTGCTGTGTGTCCGGTGGTAAGAGCCTGCCAAGGCGGGCTTGACAGTGTCGGGGTAGCCTTTGAAGGAGGAGCCCAGTGGACTCCCGACTCCCTGCATATGTGTAGGAACCGTCCCCTTGTCACTGATGGGAGTCCTCTGTTGAAGTATGGAATGCTCAGGCCAGCGTGCTGCACCAGGTGGTGGGTGGCCAGTGTCCCCTGACTTTATGCTAGCCAATCCTCAGACCCTACTTTTAGGAGAAATCAGGGCCCGGCTTGGGAAGGGATAACTTCGAGCTATGGGGCAATCTTGATAGGACTTAGTAGCTAAGAGCACAGACAGAGCAGGATTTATTCACTAGATGTTTCCTGTTACTTGTGCCGGACATTCGAACCTGGCTCTCAGTTTACTAGCTGTGTGCCCTTGAGCAAGTCACTTATCCTGTCTGAGCCCCTGTTTCTTTTTCTGCAAAATGGGGATGAAAAGGTTGGTTGGTCACAAGGTTGCTGTGAGAATTAAAGGAAATACTGCCAGGGAAGTCCTCAGCCCAGTATCTGGAACACAGTGAGTGTGCAGCAAATGTTAGTCATGGTTGCTAACGACAGAATGGTAGAGATGAGATTGGAATCCAGGCCGGTCTTTAACTTAACTAGCTGCCCTCTCTGGCTCTCATAGATCTTGGAGATCTTCCAGCCCATCCTTTCACATTCCAGATGAGGAATCTGAGTCCCAGGTAGTAGCAGAGCCAGGAAAGAACATAGGTCCCCCTTATCCTCAGCGATGGCCAGCATGTCAGTTCCTGAGCCTTGGGCCCCTGGGAGGAGGAGGAGGAGAGTGGAGATCCTTAGAGAGGAGGACGGGGTGCTGGTGCCAGTGGCTGGGTTCACAGTGGCCTTATGAGTATCCTGGTGGACTTTGCGTGGCAGGATATCAGAGTAGCTTCAGTGTTGTTCGAGCAGGCCTTTTGGTTGGCAAGTTCTTGCTCTGAGCCTTGCTTTAGAAAATATTTAGCAATAAACAAAAAGTTCTAGTGAATATTGAGCTAACCAGAAAATTAAATTACCAAATGCCCCATTCCCCAAGGTCCTCATCAGTCTTAGCTTGGTTGTCAGTGGTATACTGTCTCCCAGGACCTGCTGATCATGTGACTCGCAGGGTTTTTTTTTAATTGGATGAAATAATAAATGTGAAAGGCAGAACCCACAAATGTCATCATGGACTTTGGTGTCAGAGTTGGGTTCAGATCCCACCCCACCACTTAATAGCTGTGCAACATTGGGCAATTCACTTAACAGCTCTGCGCATACTTCCTTAAATGTGAAATGGAATTAATAACAGCTACTTTAGATTTGTAGTAGGGAGTAAATGAGATAATGTGTAAAGCACTTAGCATTGTGCCTGGCATAGAGTAAGAGCCAGTGATAATGTGAAATGGAATTAATAACAGCTACTTTAGATTTGTAGTAGGGAGTAAATGAGATAATGCATGTAAAGCACTTAGCATTGTGCCTGGCATAGAGTAAGAGCCAGTGAATGGGAGTTGTCATATCTATTATGGTTAATAATAATATTATAAAAATAATTGTCAGGCATAGTGCTTTGCCTGTGTTGTCTCTGAATTCACAAAGCTAAAACCACCCTGTGAAGAAGGTGTAATTGTGTCTGTCTTTCAGACCAGGAAATGGAGGACTGGAGGGGTTAAGAATTGGACTAGGGTCACGCAGCTACTAAGTGACAGGATGGGAACTCATATTCTGGCATCTCTAGCTTCAGAACCGATGCCATTCAGTTCTCCTCTCTGCTGCCATGATCTTCACCGTTCTTGAAGCCCAATTATGACCTGGAGTAGCCTCCAGTGTTACATTAGGGGTTCTTCTCACACCACTTGAGTACAAGGCAGGACCCTGCAGCCTGGCTATATGTGTGTTTCCTCTGTCTGGTGTTGGATGAGTGGTGAAGCTGGAGGAGGGCGTCCCCTGGGTGAGTATGGGGATTAGGTGTTAGGAAGCAGCAGCCCAAGCAAACCGCATGGCCTCGTAGGCTCTCATCACTGAACCATGGGGCTGGATGAGGGCACAGTCTGGGTGGGGCCTGGAAAACTTGGTTATGAGCAGAAATGCTCTTGTCGAACTACTGGGAAGAGTTCTGGAGTTTCATACGTCTTCTCTGGGCCTGATCTCTGCACTGGGGAAGAGGGCAGCCCACCAGCTGTAGATGTGAGAAGGAGCTGCAGACTGAGAGCCAGCAGTTTTAGTCCTGGCTGCCTGTGAGAGCTCACATTGCTGCTCAAGACCTCTTTCATAAAATAGTTGGAGCAAATCATTTCTAAGGGCTCTTTGAGCTCTAAAAAGCAGTGGTTTTGTATTTCTAAATTGATGGCTTACCCCTTGTCTTCTCTGGGCCTGATCTCTGCACTGGGGAAGAGGGCAGCCCACCAGCTGTAGATGTGAGAAGGAGCTGCAGACTGAGAGCCAGCAGTTTTAGTCCTGGCTGCCTGTGAGAGCTCACACTGCTGCTCAAGACCTCTTTCATAAAATAGTTGGAGCAAATCATTTCTAAGGGCTCTTTGAGCTCTAAAAAGCAGTGGTTTTGTACTTCTAAATTGATGGCTTACCCCTCTCAGCACAGTACTAAGACAGATGGGGTAATTATCACCCCAGTGTGCTACCCAGACTGTCCTTGGGGAGAGAGAATGGCCACAGCTCCCTAAGCCACCTGCCACAGCTGGGTACTCTCTCTGCCTGGCCAGTGAGGGAGTAATTACAGCAAGAAGCCTTGGGTTGCTAAGTTACAGTGAGGGCCTGTGGATCTTAGTTTCCAGACACCTGCTCTGCCCTTGAGTGATAAAAACTCACAGCTCCGAGGTTTATCCTGCCTCTCTGATGACAAATGGGCACAGAACTTAAGAACAAGACCCCTGGAGTCAAAGGCTGGGTCAAATCCTGGTGCCCCTTCTTGTGATGTAAAACCTTAGAGTACTTATCCCCACTAAGCCTGAGTTTTCTCATGTTAAAAGAAAATGAGGATTAGACTAGTACCTGCATTGAAGGGTTTTTGTGAGGCTTGAATGAAATAGGGCAGTAAAAGGGCGTAGGACAGTGCCTGGCACGAAGTAGGTACTCAGCAAAGTAAGGTGGTGGCAGCATTAACCTCCACCCTCTGCCCTAGAGGTCAGCACCCTCTTTTCCTTAGCTACCCTGGACAGGAATCAATCCTTCCATTTTCTTCGGCTTCGCATGTCCTCACTGGTACATACCCAGGGCCCAGCATCTATAAGAGAATCAGATCTTTTACTCTCCCATTAGTGACTACTGTTGGTACAGTTTTATGCTAGGAGTTTGTCTCTTTTATCCATTTTGAAAAACATAACAGAGGGCCCCTTACTTGCTACTAGCGGGTACATAGCCCTGAGCTAAGCCTCAGGAAAGAGTTGAGAACCCTGGTCTGCTGTATTGCCACCATTGTTACTATTGCCAGTGCAGGCCCTGGTGTCAGGTTGTTTTAGGCACACCCAGTGATGAAACACACCCAGGGGTCCTCTGGCAGTGGAGGTTTGTGTCAGGAATCATGGCACATTCTGGGGTGGCATCAGCAGTCACCACAGCTGTGCTGGGTCCCAGAGCCTCCAAAGGGGTTGCACAGTCACTATTGTAAGGAATCAAAGAAGCAGTCCAACGCTGCTCTGTTCAAGGCTCCTTTCTCAGGTGACCTGCCTTCTCTCTGCTGGCCTGTAGTATGGGTATCCCCCTCGGTCCCCCACTGGTGGCTGCTTTAGACTTAGCCTCCACCCTTAGTCCATTTAGCTATGACCAAGAGACTGGACTAGTTTCTTGCTGCTTCTGCACCACAAGCGACACAGTTGTGTGGGAAGGAGTGTGTTGGGACAGCTTTTCTCAAAAGGGGGCTTAGAGTACGGCAGCTTTCTCAGTCTGCCCCAGAACGTAGGCTTGTGCATCTTAGCAAAGGCTGGGAACAGAATTTCTTAGCCTTTATTGATGGGGTGGGTTATCCTCTGTTGAATCAGTTGTTTACCCTGGGGGCCTGGGATGTACCCCACCCCCCTCTGGAGGAACCTCATTCTTGCTGTGCAGCCCCTCAGGTGTTTGCAGAATGCCCTGGGTCCAGAGGCTTCTTTTCTCCAGGGAAGTGGTCCTATTCCTTTAAGCATTCTACACACGATAGGATTTCTTGATCCTCATCCTGGCTGCCTCAAAGTAAAATCCCAGGAAAACTCATATGTAGAGTAGAGTCATGTTAATGGTTAAATGTGTAGACTTGGATTCTGGGTAAAAATGTGTAATCTGAATCTAATCATGAGGAAACATCCGACAAATGCAAACTGAGGAACATACTAGAAAATAACTGGCCCTGACTCTTAAAAATTGTCAAGGTATAAAAGTCAAGGAAAGGGCTGGCCCGGTGGCGCACTGCTACAGTGCGCCGCTTGGGAGCGCGGCGACGCTCCTGCCGAGGG
>NW_007735439.1:7547-51192 GCF_000696425.1 Galeopterus variegatus | reverse complement strand
TATATAGGATCTGAACCTGTGGCCTTGGTGTTATCAGCACCACACTCTCCCGAGTGAGCCAGGGGCCGGCCCTTGAATGTTCTCGTTCTTAGGAAATACACATTAAGGGCTAAAGGGGCATGATGTCTCCAACTTATTTGTAAATGGTTTGGGAGAGAGAGAGAGTTTATATAGAGAGAGAAAGAGAGTATAAGACAAATGTGTCAAATTAACAGTTGGTGAATCTAGATAAGAGCGTAGGAGAGTTCTTTGGAGTATACATGCAACTTCGTTGAAGTTTGATATTATTTCCAAATAAAAAGAAGAAGAAAAAGACCTCAGAGGCTGTAGCTGGCCGGCCTGTGTTAGAGTCTCATCAATGCTTTCCGTGTAAACGTGGGCAGTTTTCTAACCTCACTGAGCTTTGGTTTTATCATCTGTAAGATGAAGGTTGTCATTGTGAAGTGGCAGTGGGTGTTAGCTGTGATAATATCGATAGAATTAGGAAAGGGAGGAGTCCAGGGTGACATTGTGGTGCTGAGACCAAAGTAAAACCCAAACCGAGGACTGTCACCTTCCTCTACTTGATGGTGCTGGGTTGCAGGCTCTCTAAGGGTATGGTAGGGACCACTAGTGACCTGGCCACCACGAGGCTTCACCTTCAGAGGGCTTTAAGAATGGTCACCTGAGCCTAAAACCCAAACCGAGGACTGTCACCTTCCTCTACTTGATGGTGCTGGGTTGCAGGCTCTCTGAGGGTATGGTAGGGACCACTAGTGACCTGGCCACCACTAGGCTTCACCTTCAGAGGGCTTTAAGAATGGTCACCTGAGCTTGTTAGGCTCCACTGGTAAAACCCAGGTCTCCTGGCAGCTCACCCCCAACCCCTCTCCTTCCTGGGCACTGCCATTCCTGTCCTGCAGTCCAGGCTCCCCAGTCTTGACCTGTTGGGTCTACATTGAACTGCACGTGACTTTGGGCTGACCATTGAAAACTCCACGGTTTGGAGGCCTCATGGCTTGCTGAGCAGACATGAGAACTGGGCACAGCGATGCCTGCTGTGGTCAGAGATTTGTAGGAGTCATTACCAATGGGGACATGTAGACACAAAACAGGTGCTCATTTTATCCTCCACCACCACCAATACACCCCCAAAACCTTGCTCAAAACTCACCCACCCTCTGGGTAGCTTCCCTGGGTGATTTCCTGTCATGCACCCGGGTGCTGTGCACACCTCCTGGTGTTTCTTTGTGAATGTCTGTGTTTCCCACAGCGGGTATCTTCTGACTGTCTTGATGACTTCAACCCTCTCAGACTGGGCCTGAGGGCCCATCTGGACCTGTGTGCACTTTGGGGCATGAGCCTTCTCTGTAAGAATTTTTTGCATTTGAATTTGCAGTTTCACCTAGAAAAATTGATGCGGACGTGTTCTGCATCACCTGTGTGAGCCTCACAAGTGAGGTTCACACCATTCTGTTCCCTGTTTGTGTCCCTGTTTATGACCATGTTGGTATGCAGCAGTGTTGCTCTGTGATGCCTGAGAGGACCAATGCAGGCAAATTAAGCTTCCAAGTGACCCATTTGTGCCAGGCAAAAGCCAGATGACATCATCCACGTGGAGAGCGAAGATTTCTTTATCATTGGAGGCTGAAAAGTGGTGCGGGGCCTGTGGGGGAGCTGTGGGAGGTCAGGCCGTCCCATCCCACGCTGGAGCCTTGGCTTATCCTCAGTGAAGACTGGTGTCGCCCATCTCACTGAGCCAAGCAGACTTGGATTTGTTGGGGGTTTCCCCTTTTGAAGGAGTTCCATAATTACTTTTTGATAAGGACATAGAGTCATAGTCATCAGCTGTTGACACAGGATTAAGGTCTCCAACTTTGTCTTTGTTTTGCTCTTTATACAAAAGCAAGCAGATATTATTCATATCAGGATTTTAGTCTCAGAATGTGAACTCCTAACTAAATGTTAAACATACCTTAATAATTAAACTTGTTAAGTTTTATGAGTACCACTCAGAGGCTGCGAACACTTTGCCAAAGGGTAAATACCTTTGTCAGAAAATCTGATCTCCTATAAATGTCTGAATTTATCAATAGCATTAGATTAATATTTAATTTTGGAGCACATGTAAGCATTACATTACGAATACAGTTCCATGTACTACTTCTGGTAACAAAAAACAAGGCAGGGGGAGGTCGGGAAGAGATCATTCCAAGGATAAGCTTGAGTTAGTGAAATTTGTTTGCTCTTAACTAACTCACAGTTAGTGAGTCACATCAGTGCAGGTTCAAAAGCTTCCATAATTCAGCACTAGTAATTCTGACTGAATTTAGGATAAAAATACTTTTCAATGACAAAAATTCTGTAATTTTCAGCTGGAACTCTTGAACAGCCTTGAAAAGTCAAATTGCTGTTAATAGTAATATAAAGCCTTCTATGCTGCTGCCGACTCCCCTCCTGGCCTGGCCCTGCCAGGTCTTCTGCAGCCTGGGTCTGGCAGGTGTTGTCAGTCCAGTCCCCCTCACCTCAGTAGCCCTGCTCTTGGGTGGGTGACTGGTGAACAGCTGGTTCTGGCAGTCCTGCAGCTGGTTACCCAGGTTCAAGTGTCGAGGCCATCAGGAGGGAGGTTGACTTTAGACCAGCGCTTACAAATGTGCACCCATTTCTACCAGGAGCAGTGAGACCAGCAGCCCCAGCCCTTGGGCCTGCACGTTGTCTTCACTCAATTTGAATAGTTGCCACAAATTAGAAATTAGGACATTTCCATTTTAGATGGATTTGTGGCTTCTCTGGAAAAGTCAGAAGAGTATTGTTAAAGACTGAATTGTGTTCCTCTAAAGTTCGTAAGTTAAAGCCCTAACGCCCAATGCAATTGTATTTGGAGATAGGGCCTTTAAGAAGGTAATGAAGGTTAAATGAGGTCATGAGGGTGGGGCCCTAATCTGATAGGACTGTTGTCCTTATAAAAAGAAGAAAAGAGACAAGATATCCATATCTCTCTCCCTCCCTCCCTCCCTCCTTCCCTCCATCCCTCTCTCTCTCCCCCTCCCTCTCTCCCTCTGTCCCCCCTTCCCCTCCCTCCCTCCCTCCTCCTCCTCTCCCTCTGCCCCCACCTCCCTCCACACATGCACAGAGAAGAGGCCATGTGAGGACACAGTGAGAAGTGATCATCTACAAGCCAACAAGAGAGGCCTCACCAGGAACCAACCCTGACAGCACCTTGATGTTGGACTTCTAGCCTCCAGACCTGTAAGAAAATACATTTCTGTCATTTAAGCTGTCTAGTCTGTGGTATTTTGTTATGGTAACCTGAGCAGACTAATGCAAGTAGGTACCACCAGGCCACTTTTCCTGCCAGGCCCTTATCGGCTGGAGCTTTAACCTGGGCATTGGGCCTCTAGGTCACATGGCCCACCTTTGGCTTTACTTTTTCCATTGGCTCTTAGCCCTAGTAAGCATGTGAGTTTGCACCCCCACTAGGCCTGGAATTCCTGGGGCTTTTACTCCTTATCAGACCTCAAGGCCCTTGCAGGCTTTTCTGTGCCTGTATCTGGGGCCGACCAGGAGTGGGGTCTACACCCTTCGCCAATGACGACTATCAGATGGTGAGCCCCTGCATACAGGTGGCCTCCATCCCAGGCGCACAGCTCTTAGTGGTGTCTGCAGGTGTACCAGCTTTATCAACACCTTCCTCCAGTGCTTCTTGGAACACATGGGATCCTAGAAAGAAGGATTCACTAAGTCCATGGGAATCGGATAATATTTAACTGCTCTGGGAGCTGAGAGAAGTGGTTTAAGGGGGTGAATTGGCAGCATCCTTCTGTCTCAGTTCCTAAAAGGCCTTTTTAGGCATGTTTTTAATTTTTATCTTTCTTTTGAAAAAACTTCTTGCTCTGTAACGCTTTATCCTGGCTGAGCCACAAGCTGTTTATTCCCCACACAAGTTGGGTCCTAAATCTGGTGCCTGAGGTAAAGGAGGCAGAGAAAGATAAACATGGTGACATTTGGGTATGCTGGTCTGCTTTGCCCTGGCATGCCGAGGAGATGAGGTCCACATGGTGTCTGGGTTGTTAGCATAAGGCAGTCCTTAGGATCCATGTTCAAATCCTGACTCCATTCTATACAACCTGAGGGACTTGGACGAGTTTGCTTAGCTTCTCCCAGGCTCTGTAAAACAGGGGTAATAGAAATAGTGTTAGCTTCTGGGCCGGCCCGGTGGCGCACTGCTATAGTGCGCCGCTTGGGAGCGCGGCGGCGCTCCCGCCGAGGGTTCGGATCCCACATACAGACCAGTTCCTGCTCACTGGCTGAGCGAGGTGCGGGCACAACACCGAGGGTTGCGATCCCGTTGCCGGTCCCGGTCCGGTACGGGCGCGACACTGAGGGTTGCGATCTGTTGCCAGACATGAAAAAAGACAAAAAAAAAAAAAGAAATAGTGTTAGCTTCTTAATGTTGGCTAAGGTACATATCACCATTCTGACAGGCCCTGGCAGGTGGGATGGAGGGCTTAGCATCTAATTAAAAACAGCCCCGCCCCCAATCTCAAAGGCTGGTTTCTGCCTAGTTGCCTGTTTGCCCCACAAGGTTCCCACTCATGTTTCCTGGTCCCATGACCTTTGCCCCAAGGGAGCTCAGTGCTTGGCTGGGTCTGGCCTCTGCACACATAGTCAGCCATGTCCAGAGGAGGACCCTGGCCTCCTGGCCGCCTGTGGCCACTGCCCCACATCCCCACCTGCTGCCCAGCCTGCCTTGGACCACAGGGATGCTTGGGAGAAGGGCAGGTGGCAGAATGATCTAGTAGAGAGGGGGTGAGTACCTGAGGGCTGAGGAGAGTCTTTGCTCCCCCCTTTCCTGGGACACAGAAGGGGCTCAGTAGGTAGCAGTGCTTGCCAAACCTGACTGCAGGCAAGGCTGGAGCCTGCACCACTGCTCGGAAGTGGGTTCACCAGGAGAGGTGGAATTAAAGGCAGCAGGTGAGGGAGAGGCAAATGCCAGCTCTGCTTTTGAGCCCTCAAAGTACGCAGAGGAGGATGGGCTTCTTAGGAGTGGGAGGGAGTTTCCCATCATTGTGGAGTAAGATTTGTGATGCTGGGATTCTGGCCTCTGCTTCCATTTCAGCAGAACCAGGTGACAGACGAAGTGGGGCATGGAGGTGTTTAGTCTGAAAGAATCCTTATTCCCTTGTCACTGGTGCCCTGGGGAGGCTCTTGGCACATAAAGTTGGCCTGAACAATTAGTCAAACATCAGGATCAGATAGTGTCACTAAAACCAAGCCACATCATGCAGAAGGCAGCAGCCTAGCCCCAAGTCTTTCCCAGGCTCCAAGGCCACCGAGGGCGACCTGAGTTCTTTGCCTCTCTGCCACTGCCCTGTTGTCACCGAGACTGGCAGCTTCTCCAGGCACTGGTAGCCTCCAGGAGCAGTGAAAAGTGGCCTGGAGAAAGGGGACGTCACTGGGTCTGATGCCCGTTAAGCAACCTGGTTCAGTTATTCTTCACAGTTTCGAATTTTCCTCCTAGAGAATTGTGTGTTTATTTCCAGGAACATTTTGACATGGTGGTAGGAAAGACCTCTTTATCTTCTTTAGGGTTAGGGATCTGATTAATGAACTGTTTGCCTCCATCTGTTATTTTGTGAAAACATTTCTGAGGATTTTGCCTGATCCTTCCATTCTACCGGCTTATGTTGGCTGCTGCAGTGCTGGGGGCGGGAGGGCACACGGGAGTGCAGGAAACAGACTGAAGTGTGAGAAATAGACTGGAAGGGTTTTACAGTGACCACTGATGGCCCAAGTACTTGTTGACTTCATCCTACCACCCCAGCCTACTCCGCAGTAGGTAGAAGTGCCAGGGCAGCTTTCCGTATGTCTCCACAGTGATGAAATATGATGGTATCTGTGTTAATGAAAGTTCCCCCAGACAGATCCTGAGACAAGGATTCAAGTGCAAGTAGATTATTTGTACTTGGTCCTGATAAACATGAGTAGGGGAGTGGGGAATTGAGACTGGGAAGGGAAGGCAGCCAAAAAGGGGTATGCTTTAGGCCTTTTACCATGTGGACAACTGGAGCTTAATCCTGTTGGGAACCTGGAGCTGGGAGCTGGTATAGCACATGCCTCAGAGGTATCCCATCTGGGGAGTGCAGGGGCATGGCCTTTTATGCACCTGTTCCCTTGCATTCCTGTTGTTGGTGCAGACTGCCTGGCTCATAAGCGATAAAGTTGTTAGAGACCTAGGCAATCCAACCTCCAGGACCCATGCTTTAACACCACGCCATTTCTATGAAGTGTTGGTCTGTCCATCCCCAGCAAAGCTTTCTGGTCATTTTCCCCTTGGAGGGGTAACTCAGGAACTTCAGGTAGCCCATGAAGGTCCATGTGGGCCAGTCTGTATTTGTCCTGCCTTCCATCAACACCATTCTGACAGGCCCTGGCAGGTGGGATGGAGGGCTTAGCATCTAATTAAAAACAGCCCCGCCCCCAATCTCAAAGGCTGGTTTCTGCCTAGTTGCCTGTTTGCCCCACAAGGTTCCCACTCATGTTTCCTGGTCCCATGACCTTTGCCCCAAGGGAGCTCAGTGCTTGGCTGGGTCTGGCCTCTGCACACATAGTCAGCCATGTCCAGAGGAGGACCCTGGCCTCCTGGCCGCCTGTGGCCACTGCCCCACATCCCCACCTGCTGCCCAGCCTGCCTTGGACCACAGGGATGCTTGGGAGAAGGGCAGGTGGCAGAATGATCTAGTAGAGAGGGGGTGAGTACCTGAGGGCTGAGGAGAGTCTTTGCTCCCCCCTTTCCTCATTTCTCTGAACGTCTTGCCTTCTGATATTCCTGAGTGTGTCTATTTTAGCTTTAGCTTTTGTTGGGAGCCCTTCTTGTCTGTGATCTTAGCAAAACGTGCATCAGCTCATGCTGCACGCACCTGCCTCCCACCTCCCCAGGGTGGGGTTATTTATTTTATTTTTTCCAAATATTAATTTATTTCTTATTCACTCTCTAGAATTCTCTTGTCATTTATAACAATGGTTTATTTGATTCTTTATTGTTTCCTTTTAAACTTTATATTATGTCAAACAAACACAAAAGAGAATCGTGTAAAGAACCCTGTCATCATCTTCCACGTTGATCCGTATCCCACTGTTGGGTTCTTTCTGTCTCTACGCTTTGTTTTGCTGGAGTATTTTAGAGGAAACCACATACATGTCATTTTACCTATAAAGACTTATGTTCTCTTGTTTCTTAAGTTATCTAACTTTTTTTATAACTTTTTAATTTGAGTAAATTTTAGATTTACAGAAAAGTTACACAAACTACTTCACCCAGCTTCCCCTAATGTCTTACATAGCCACAGTACAGTGATCAAAACTTTGAAATTCACACAACACAGTAACTAAACCACAGACCTTATTCAAACTCTGCCAGTTGTCCCACTAATGTTCCTTTTCTGGTCCAGGATCCAAACCAGGATCTCATATTATGTTTGGTTGCC
The DNA here is from genome assembly GCF_000696425.1 of Galeopterus variegatus. Taxonomy (NCBI): domain Eukaryota; kingdom Metazoa; phylum Chordata; class Mammalia; order Dermoptera; family Cynocephalidae; genus Galeopterus; species Galeopterus variegatus. The sequence goes on along the minus strand of NW_007735439.1, from coordinate 43,726 downwards.
ACATCTCCTTAGTATCCTCTAATCTGGGACAGCTCATCAGTCTTCCTTGTCTTTTATTCAACTTTAACTCTGTTGAGTACTGGGCAGGTCTTTGGTAGAACATCCCTCAATTTGGGTTTAAGATTTTCTCTATTAAGTAACCTACAGACTTTTAGAGCTGGGACCAGAGCTAGAACTAGGGTTACCCATTTAGAAATACAGACTGAAGTTATGTATTTGGGGCAAGAAAACCACAGAAGTGAGGTGCCCTTCTCCCTGTGTCATATCGAGGGGTACATGACATCGGTATGTTCTTGCCAGTGATGTTCATTTTGCTTACTTGATTCAGGGAATGTGTGCCAGGCTTCTCTACTGTAGTTTCTATTTTTAACTTTGTTCTCAGCCCTTGTTCAGAAAGAGCCTTGAAGACCTGCACCAAGGAGGTGAAGTTCATGGGCCCGCTACTCTCCTCTTTGCAGGATCTTCAGGGAACCTGTGACTTCATCCTCTTCTCTTAGGGCCAGGAAGGCCCTTTGGGATGTCAGTGAGTGGGAGTTTTAAAGGACTAGCTTTGAGTCCATAGGGATTCATTTAAATTTTAAATCATCTACAGACTTTGGGACTTGCATTGCCATGAGGAATTCATAAGAGGGCTCCTGTGCCCCCTTCATACAGAGCATGACCCACTGGGTTACTGTGCTCGCTCTCCTGCATGCCCCCATCCTAATGCCCAGGCTGTCTTCTCCCATTTTGAGTCGGGGGACACTGAGCATGGCGCTCCCCCTAACTGGCTTTCTACCTCTCTTCTCCCAGGGAACTTCCATGCTGCTCTGCCCAAAGACCTGTATAGCTCCCCACTGACTGTAGGACAGAGTTCAAATTCCTTGATCTGGCATCACAGCTGTTGACATTCTGGCCTCAGCTGATTTCTCCAAGTTCCTCTCCACTTCTCTGTGTGAACCATCTACTCCAAACCAGACTGCACTGTTTGGTCTCCTTGGATCACACTCCCTGCACAGCCCCTGACCCCCTTCCTTTCCACCCTTGAGATTACATCTCTCTTCCCTCCAAAAGCTCCAGGGAACAGCCAAACCAGGACTCGTTTTTTCCTCAGAAAGGGTCTGGCTCTGACTGCCTGCAGGGCTTTCAGGAGACCAGCTTCTGTGTTTGCTGTGACACTTAAGTTGCCTTAGTCCTTGTTCTCTACCAGCAGATGGCACCAGTGTAGAAAATTGTTGAAGATCCTCTTTGGCTCACAATAAGTATGTTTGGTTTGTTTTCATTTCTCATAGAAAAGTTTCTTAGGGAGAGGGCTTCATTTACCAAAATTAGAAGGGTCAAGGGGAAACTGATGCCAAATAGCTTCACTGGGTTAGAGCACAGTGCTCAGAAACAGGAGATGCAGGCCAGACACCCATGCATTCACTTCTTGCTAGGGAGAGGGCTTCATTTACCAAAATTAGAAGGGTCAAGGGGAAACTGATGCCAAATAGCTCCACTGGGTTAGAGCACAGTGCTCAGAAACAGGAGATGCAGGCCAGACACCCATGCATTCACTTCTTGCACACTTGGCAAGCAGGTTTTCTCTCTGTACCAGTTAGAATGTTCTTGGCTGTGAGAAACCAAAACCCCACCCCAACCCGGCTTCAATCATAGGAAAGTTATGAAGTCTCACAACAGGAATCCAGAGGTTGGGCTCAGAGATGTCACCAGGGTCCTCTGTGTCACTCTTTTGTCCTGCCATCCTTGGCATTCTGCCTCTGCCCTCAAGCTGGTTTCCACATGGTCAGCAGATTGCAGCCAGCAGCCATGAGACAACGCCTTCTGTCTCTGTCCAGTGGGTGGGAGCATAGAATGTGACTCTTCATTCCTTCATCTGATGGGTCCCACTCTGGTAACGTGGCCCCAGAAGTAGGCTCTCTGCCGATCAGCCCTCTAGAGACACAAGATCTTGGCTTCCTTTGAGCCCCATGTGTCAGTGGGAAGGGTGGCTGTCTGTACAAACTGGGGGTTCTCTTCAGAGCAGGAGGTGGGGGGATGGATGCTGTGTGGAAGTGACAGTGTCCACCATGTCCTTTATTAATGCACATGACCTGGCAGCACAAGAAGCAGAGGGTTGGCAGCCCAAGGTGCCACAGATGACCCAGGTAACAACATTCACTGTCTGGTCTCCGTCTCCAGCTTCTTTGCAAGAATCCTCTCCTGCTTAGATTTAAAACCCTTTGTTTCAGATGACTGTGATGAAAAGTGACAGCTCCTGCCTCAGCGCTGATGAGTTTCTACTTCGAGTCAGATGAAGGCAGCCAAGTGTGTCCAAAATGTTTTAAAATGCAGATTTCTTTGGACCCCCTGGGGCCCTTTATTAACCATCTGGTGCCTCAAAACCTTTTTCTTTTTCTCTCGCTGCATACTTCATGTATTAGGTTGAACCTGATTGAATGAAATTGCTGTTTTTGTACATCAGAAGTAGTTGAGTATCAGTTTTCACGAGGTTCAGCGAACACATTATTTCTGAACTTCTCCACAACCCCCTGAGGTGGGTGCTGTACCCTTGTTTTTGCTAATGAGGAACCTGAGCCCAGAAAGGCCACACAGTAGGTCGAGGAGCAGCAGTTTGGCTTTTTCTTCTCAAACTTTTCTGGACATCACACATCCTCTTCTCAGAGCCAGGCTGGTTTAGGATATGATGTGACAGCTACTCATTGATTAATAATATCTTTAAAGGTGACTCCAAAAGAGCAAACCACCTAATTTATGGAGTTGGCTTCTGGAGACTGAGGTGTTCTGAGGTCCCTGACCCAGGCTTCGTCCCCCCATGGAGGTTAAGCAGGGGGTACAGCAGTGCTGGCAAGGGCAGAGCCAGCTGCAGGGCATGGATGGGCCTGCTGTCCATAGCAGAGCTGTGCCCAAGAGGGTTGGGAGCAGCATATCACATCAGACCTGGCCCAGGCCCTGAGCTTGGCAGGTGGGTGGAGAGGTGGAGAGACTGGGCTGTGTGAGGAGGCATCTGCCCTCATCCAAACCTGAATGTGCAGAAATTAGATAGCCAGGCCTGCTGGTCCCCCTGTTGGTCCCCGCTGCTGGTCTCTGCAGCCTTTGGCACACCATTGCTCCTGGAAGGCAGCACCGCTCCAGGATGATTAGGATGACTCTGTTTTTTAGTCCTGGCCTTACTGGGGACTTGCTATGTGACTTTGGAGAAATTGTTCCTCCTCCGTGTGAAATGAGGAACACGTGCTTAGTAGTGGCTAACCCTTGTAGCAGTAGAATTCCTTCTTAAGAACAAAGAACCACTTTCTCAAATAGAACTCTTATGGTACCTGTATTAGTTTCCTAGGGCTACTGCTGCAAATTACCACAAATTTGGTGGCTTAAAATGGCAGAAACTTATTCTCTCACAGTTCTGGAGGCCAGAAGTCCAGAATCAAGGTGTCAGCAGGGCCGTGCTTCCTCTGAAAGTTCTAGGGGAGAATTCTTCATTGCTTCTTTTTAGCTTCTGGAGGGTCCTGTCAATCCTGGGTGTTCTTTGGTTTACAACTGCATCACTCCAAAGTCTGTCTTTACCTTCACATGGCCTTCTCTGTGTGCCCTTTTCTGTCCCTCGTAAGGGAACTCTCATTAGATTTAGGTCCCATCCTAATCCAGTATGATCTCAGAGATCCTTAACTAATTACATGTACAAAGACCCTATTTCTAAATAAACTCATATTTTGAGATTCTGGATAGACATGAATTGGCATGGGGTGGGGGGGAGGCAGTACTATTCACCACAGTATCCCCAAACACAAAACAGATTAAAAGAGGCTGGTTCCATCTGGAGCTAGATGGAGGCCCAAGACCTTGGCCTCCCCACCTACCACCGCCCTTGGCAGCCCCCAAGGATCAGGGTCTGCAAACCACTAGGTACCCAAGAGTCCAGGCAGTCCTAGCTCATCACATCCCATACCTTCATTTTGGGGCTCAGGTAGTGTTTCTGGCATTTCGGTTCCCATGGCAGGTGACCTTTGAGTAGTCTCCTTTTAAAAGAGGGAGGAAAAAGAATCTCTGTAACAGCTCTCCCAAGTGACATCAGAACTCATATGCATGAGATGTGGGTGGGCACTGGTTGGGAGTTTGAACACCCCAACCTATTCCCAGGAAAGCCAAGATCACTGCAGGCAGAGCCCAGTGCCAGGCTGTCAGCTTCAAGGAGTAAGAATCTCTCCCCAGGCAAGTCATTGGGAAAGTGTTCCAGGGTCAGACTACATTTTGCCTGCAGACAAGGTAATCTTCCAAGCAGGGTCATTTGGAAAGCCTGAGTATGCAGTCTCTGGGAAGGGCCCTGGGACTCACCTCTCTTTTCTCATCCCTTCTGAGACCAAAAAATGAAGCCATTCCTTTGTATCCTGGCTTAGCTGAGCTCGTGTTTATTCCTAGCATCCTGATTCGTATTTGGTTGCTAAGCAGGTGAGGAGCTTTATCCTCATCATCCAGGCACCCAAAGGTCAGAGAGGCATAGTAGTATGTCCAGTGTCACACAGCAAAGTGACAGACTCGGCCTGAAGTTTTGCAGGGTTCTGGCTGCAACTTTTGGCCATCTTTTTTTCCTCTGTAGCACATGATGGCGAACATTCACATGTATAGCACACTCTTATGGGCATACTCAAATGTTGAAAACCAAAAGATATTTTACAGTGAAGTAAAGCAGAACAGTAACTCGTACCAGCTGCTGCTGGTTTTTTTTTTTTTTTCGTTTTTGTCTTTTTTCGTGACCGGCAACGGATCGCAACCCTCAGTGTCGCGCCCGTACCGGACCGGGACCGGCAACGGGATCGCAACCCTCGGTGTTGCACCCGCACCTCGCTCAGCCATTGAGCAGCCGGTCTGTATGTGGGATCTGAACCCTCAGCGGGAGCGCCGCCATGCTCCCAAGCGGGGCACTGTAGCAGTGCGCCACTGGGCCGGCCCAGCTGCTGCTGTTAATAAGGCATCACGAACACACAGGCTGCTCACAGCTGGGCAGTGGATTCTTGTGACAGCTAAAAAGCCATCCTTACCTTCCCAACTCAAGAAGGTGTGTCAGAAAGCAGCTGAGTAATGGTGGTATGATTATGAGGGTAACATCGAGACTACTCTAATTTATATACAAAAGAAATAGGAAAACATTTCCAGGCTTTAAAACTAACAACGGGATAATGTGATTCATGGCCTGGTTCTTTGGTTAAGAGCCACTTGGTTTTTCTCAAATCTGGCTGTATCCCAGAATCACCTAGGAGCTTAGTAAAAAAGCAGGTGCCAAGGAGACTTCGGGTTCTGGTCAAATGGAGTAGACACATTTATCCCCATCCCTCTCCCATGAATACAGCTAAAAACATTGGATGTTATGTGTAGAACATCAGATGGTGGAGAAAAGACTGTGGAACAACAAAGGACCCTGGAACTCATGGAACAACAGTGGTGAGTTCCCTGGGTTTTACTTCCACTAGACTGGGTACTAGAGAAGTCCACACCCAGAAATACAAGCGGGCATAGACCAAAACAAAGCCCCAAGGAAGCTTGGTCTCTCTTGTCAAAGGACTAGAAAAAGAGCACCCTAGCAAAACAGAAACCTTTTTGACAGTGAACGCCCTAGTCCTGCAAAACACCAGGGAAATTGCTTCACCCTCCCTCTCAGCTTTAATAAATGCTGAATGGACAGCCTAAACTTCCACCCTCCTCTTGTGGTAAACAGGTGTCCTACTCCCTCCCTGCCAGATGGGGCTGGATGGGAAGCCCTGACTTTCACCACTGCCCAGTGTTAACAGGTGAACAGGTGTCCTTCTCCACCAGTCACCTTGAGATGTCAGTAGAGTCAAGACTTCCATGCCCACCCAAGGGTAAAGAGTCCATGCTCTCTTTTTCCCCACCACCAGCACAGTTTGAGCAGAAGCCTGCAAAAATAGAAGATTTAAATAAGCTCCAGAATATTATAATATTATACTTAAAATGTCCAGGGTAAGTCTCAGCAAAGAAAGAAGACATAATTGGATAGAAATTTTAGAACTGAAAAATAGAGTAACCAAATTTAAAAATTACTGTATCGGCTCATTGAAGAATAGAGATGACAGAGGAAAGAATCAGTGAACATTACAATAGAATGAAAAAATTACCCAGTCTGAACAAAAGGGAGAAAAAGACTGGAAATAAATTAACAGAGGCTCAGAGACCTATGGGACAATACATTTTTCTTCAATCTGTTAGTGTAGTTGGAGTCCTAGGAGAGTAATGTGAGGCTGAAAAAGTATTCAGAGAAGTAATGGCTGAAAATTTCCCAAATTGAAATGCATAAACCTACAAAGTCAAGAATCTGAGCAGTCCCCAAAGAGGATAAGCCCAAAGAAATCCACACTGAGACACTTCACAATCAAATTTCTAAAAACTAAAGACAAAAACAAAATCTTAAGAGCAGCTAGAAGGAAACAGTGCATTACCTTTAGGACAACAGCAGTTCAAAGGACAGTGATTTCTCATCAGAGGGAAGTAGCACAAAATAATTTTTCAAATGTTAAAGGAAGAGAACTGTCACCCCAAAATTCTATACCCCATGAAAATGTCCTTCAGGAATGAAGGTGACATCAAGACATTTTCACTTGAAAGAAAACCAAGAGAATTTGTTGCCGGCTGATCTACCCTAAAAGAATGGCTAATGAAAGTTCTTCGAAGAAACCTAGAACATCAGAAATAACAGAAAGAGTAAAAATATGGGTACGTACATATTATGGATTGAATTGTGTTCCCCCAAAGTTTAATATGTTGGAGGCTTGATCCCCACTGTGACAGTGTTAAGAGGGTGGGAAATCCTGTTGTGGTAGTTGAAAGGTGGGGCCTTGGAGAGGTGATTGGATTGTGAGGACTGCACCCTCGTGAACGGACTGATCCATTCTTGGAATAATGGGAGTGGTTCTGGTGACTGTAAAAAGAGAGTGAATGAGGAGGTTAGTCTCTCTCTGCTCCACCACATTCTGCCATGTGAGACCTCTGGACTGCTGTAAAGCCACCACAAAGAGAACTCTCACCAGATGTGTTCCCTTGAGACTCTGGACTTGTCAGCCTCCAAAACTGTAAGCAATACATTTCGTTGTCTTTATAAATCACCCAGTTCTAGGTATTTTGTTATAAGCAACAGAAATAGACTAATACAATATGATACACTATTCTTTTCCTCTTGAGGAAATTATATGATACTTGAAGCAAGAATTATAGCATTGTGAGTCTCAGTGTATGTACAGGAAATACTTAAGATAATTATATTATAAAGGGGAAAGGATAAAGGAACCTAGATAGAACTAAAGTTTCTGTGCCTGCTTGAGAGGTAAAATGTCAATACCAGGAGGCTGTGATAAGTTACATAGATACATTGTAATACCTAAAGAAACCACTAAAAAGTCTATAGGAGAGGTACACTCAAAAACACTGCAGATAAATCAGGGTGGAATTCAAGTGCAGACATGCCTCATTTTATTGCACTTCACTTTATTGAGCCTCACAGATACAGCATGTTTTACAAATTAAGTGTTTGTGACAATCCTGCTTTGAGCAAACATATCAGCGCCATTTTCCCAACTTTTTTAGCAATAAAGTAGTTTTTAATGAAGGTACATACATTGTTTTTTTAGACATAATGCTATATAGCACACTTAACAGACTACAGTATAATGTGTAATGTAAACACAACTTTTATATGCACTGGGAAACCAAAAAATTCATGTGGTTTGCTTTATTACGACATTCACTTTATTGCAGTGGTCTGGAACCGAACCAGCTGTATCTCTGAGGTCTGCCTGTAATCTACAAGAAGGCAGGAAAAAAGAAGCAGGAGCAAGCAAGGCAGATGCCTGAGCCACACGCCAGACCTGCTGAACCAGGACCTCCAGGAATGGTGTCTGGCCCAGGAGTATGGAATTTTAGCAAGTGCCCCTTAGAATTCCAGTAGTCCAGCCTGGTTTAGACCAGTATTTTTTAAACAGCCAGTTGCCAACCTCATTAGTATGTTATAAAATCAATTTAGATGATCATGGCCAGCCTTTTTTTTTTTTTTTTTTTAAATGAACTTAGAATAGAATGGACTCTAGAAAAGAAAACACTGGAGTGTCTTACACCAGATCAGGGTAATTGTCATTTCCTGAAATTTGGTGATGGTGGTATGGGCGGTTATATAATACAATCATGCACCACATAGCAATGTTTCAGTCAATGGTGGACCACATATGTGATGGCAGCTGGTGCGGTAGGCTGTACCATATAGCCTAGGTGTGAAGTAGGCTATGCCGCCTAGGTTTGCGTAAGTACACTCTCATGTTTGCATAATGGCAAAATCATCTAACAACACATTTCTCAGAACCTATCCCTGTTGTTAAGTGATACATGACCATATATGCATTTGTGTGTGTTCAACCCTTGGGTGAGGGTAGGACAGAAGGGATCATGCCCCCAGGAATGGTCTTCAACTAATACTGGACAGGAGTTGATAGACACATATCCCAGCTTTCTCAAAGCAGTGACCTGCTCATTGATGTACCTCTGTTGACTTTCATCCCTTCTCTATGTCACTTCCCCAGTCTCCTACAAGTGTTTCTTGGGATAATTTGTCAAACTCTTTGGACTCAAATCCTTGTCTCTGACTGTGCTTCTTAGGGAACTAGCTAAAGATACCTTCTCTTTCTGGGCAGGTTTCACTTTTGTTCTTTTGATCACAGAGAGGTGGAAATTGTATCAGAAGCTAACTGCAGAGGAATAAAGGGGCAGGTAGATCCCTTCCCAGTGCAGTGCCCGGCAGACGTTAGGTATTACCCGTCTGCTCCTGTGTTGCTGAGAGTGATTCTTCAACTGTCTAAACAGTCCTGGGCCCCAGAGCAGGCGTGATACCCTTCCTGATACTTCTTAAAAGGGAGTGACTGCCCACAACCCCGCCAGGCCTCTCTGTAGGTGTGTGTATGTGGGCAAGGGTGTTTAACACTTTTAGGTTTTTGCCTCAGTATACAAAACATTTGTCAATGGTGACACCCAGACACAGTTCTCTTACTGGTCCACTGAGGGGGCAAGTTTCTTGTCACCTCTCCCCCAGAGTAACAGAGATGCAAAGGATTACTCAAAGCCCATTTCTTCTGAGCAGTGAGAGGCCCTGAAGGGGTTAATTTTCCAGGAACCCTCAAGAGAGAAGCATTCCTCTGAAAAATAACACTGAACTGGGGTCTTCTCTCAGTATTTATTTTCCATGCCAGAAAGTTACAGAAAAGGAACAGAGGTGGTTACAAAAAGAACAGTAAGATAATTGTCATGGCAACAATCATTAGGTTTAGCTGCACCAAGGACATCTGCCCTTGGACAGCAGTTTTGCTGTGTTACAATTTTTTATCTGCAACAGAGACTTTAGCCCAGGGAAAGGTTCCTGTCTTTCACAAGCTTAACATTTCTATGTGTAATTTTAAAAACTTAGGCTACACCTGAAACTACAGGGCCTCGGGAGCTAGGCCCTGTGAAATTCATTTGCTTTATAAACGTTAGTATCCTCCACAGTTTCTACCCATTCTTTTACGGGATTCTGAAAGCCAGCAGGCATGATTTCCCAAGGAGCTTTAAAGCAGGAGCAGGAGTTCCCTGATCTGCCCCTGTGCGTGCATGCATGTGTCTCAGGAGGGGCACACTGAGGTCTTGGTGTGCAACCTGGGAATGGTGCTCACAGGCCTTTAATGCCATTTGTTCCTATGGTAAAGAAACGTTGTTACCTAGCATACCCAGAGTGTCAGGCTCCTAAAGGGGATTTTCCCTATGGTCTATCATCACAGATACCTCTCTTGGCTAGCTTTGCTGCAGCAGTGCTTCATAACAGACAGTCCCAGAATTTTAGTGACAGACAATAATAAAAACTTACTCGGCTGTGTTGGCTGGTATTGGCTGGGCTCATTCAGGCATCTGGGGTCAGCAGAGCTAGACTAGGCATGGCTGGAGCAGCTCTGCCACATGCATAGTCACTCCTCTTGGGCCCAGCAAGTTAGCCTGAACACATTCTTCTCATGGCACTGTCATAAGTATAAAGAGAGCAAGGCCAGTCCAAGCTCTTTCTAAGTCTTTGATTATCCTCTGTTTACTAACATCTCATTGGCCAAAGCAAGTTATGCAGCCAAGCCCAAAGTCAAGTGCAGGGATGTGTACACCACCCATGGAAGTGACGGGGAAAGAGGGAATATTTTGAACTCTGTCTACCATACCTACCAATGTGCACAGTGTTTGCAAGGATCCAGTGGTATAGCAGGCACACACAGCCTAGCATGGTGCCTGGCACATGGTGGGAGCTTGTGACGTGCCAACTCCTTTTCCTTTTTATTCTCTCCTATAGGCTTTTGCTGGTCCTCAGGTGCCTGTAGGAATGGGTGAAGCCCACCTGGCCTGTGGCACTCCCCAGTGGCCATCATTTCACTAGGGCCCCACGGTGGCATTAGGATGCACCTCTCGGCAGTGTTCAATGCCCTCCTGGTGTCGGTGCTGGCAGCGGTCTTCTGGAAGCATGTGCGTCTGCGTGAGCATGCAGCCACTCTGGAGGAGGAGCTGGCCCTTGGCCGACAGGCCCCGGATCCAGCCCCAGCACTGAGGATCGACTACCCGAAGGCGCTGCAGATCCTGATGGAGGGCGGCACGCACATGGTGTGCACTGGCCGCACGCACACAGACCGCATCTGCCGGTTCAAGTGGCTCTGCTACTCCAATGAGGCCGAGGAGTTCATCTTTTTCCACGGCAACACCTCTGTCATGCTGCCCAACCTGGGCTCACGGCGCTTCCAGCCAGCCCTGCTCGATCTGTCCACTGTGGAGGACCACAACACCCAGTACTTCAACTTCGTGGAGCTGCCTGCTGCCGCCCTGCGCTTCATGCCCAAGCCAGTGTTCGTGCCTGATGTGGCCCTCATTGCTAACCGCTTCAACCCCGACAACCTCATGCACGTCTTCCACGACGACCTACTGCCACTCTTCTACACACTGCGGCAGTTCCCTGGCCTGGCCCACGAGGCCCGGCTCTTCTTCATGGAGGGCTGGGGCGAGGGTGCGCACTTCGATCTGTATAAGCTCCTCAGCCCCAAGCAGCCACTGCTGCGGGCACAGCTGAAGACCCTGGGCCGGCTGCTGTGCTTTTCCCATGCTTTTGTGGGCCTCTCCAAGGTCACCACCTGGTACCAGTATGGCTTCGTCCAGCCCCAGGGCCCAAAGGCCAACATCCTTGTCTCGGGCAACGAGATCCACCAGTTTGCACGGTTTATGATGGAAAAGCTGAATGTGAGCCACGCAGGAGCCCCACTAGGCGAGGAGTACATTTTAGTCTTCAGCCGTACCCAGAACAGACTTATCCTGAATGAAGCAGAGCTGCTGCTGGCACTAGCCCAGGAATTCCAGATAAAGACAGTGACGGTGTCCCTGGAGGACCACACCTTTTCAGATGTCGTGCGGCTGGTCAGTAATGCCTCCATGCTGGTCAGCATGCATGGGGCCCAGCTGGTCACTGCCCTCTTCCTGCCCCGTGGGGCAACCGTGGTTGAGCTCTTCCCATATGCCGTCAATCCCGACCACTACACCCCCTATAAGACGCTGGCCACACTGCCTGGCATGGACCTACAGTATGTAGCCTGGCAGAACATGATGCCAGAGAACACCGTCATGCACCCTGAGCGGCCCTGGGACCAGGGGGGCATCACCCACCTGGACCGGGCTGAGCAGGCCCGTATCCTGCAAAGCCGTGAGGTCCCACGGCATCTCTGTTGCCGGAACCCCGAGTGGCTCTTCCGAATCTACCAGGACACCAAGGTGGACATCCCATCCCTCATCCAAACCATACGGCGTGTGGTGAAGGGCCGACCAGGGCCACGGAAGCAGAAGTGGACAGTCGGCCTGTACCCAGGCAAGGTGCGGGAGGCGCGATGCCAGGCATCAGTGCAAGGTGCCTCCGAGGCCCACCTCACCGTGTCCTGGCAGATCCCATGGAACCTCAAGTACCTGAAGGTGAGGGAGGTGAAGTACGAGGTGTGGCTGCAGGAGCAGGGGGAGAACACCTACGTGCCTTACATCCTGGCCCTGCAGAACCACACCTTCACTGAGAACATCAAGCCCTTCACCACCTACCTGGTGTGGGTCCGCTGCATCTTCAACAAGATCCTCCTGGGACCCTTTGCAGATGTGCTGGTGTGCAGCACGTAGCGAGTGGGCCACAGCTGGGCAGGGAGGGGGTCCCTCCAGCCCAGCGTCCCCAGGTCCACTGACTCCACATCTTCAACAAGATCCTCCTGGGACCCTTTGCAGATGTGCTGGTGTGCAGCACGTAGCGAGCGGGCCACAGCCGGGCAGGGAGGGGGTCCCTCCAGCCCAGCGTCCCCAGGTCCACTGACTCCGTATGGTGACTTAAAGGAATTCCTCACTTATTTATTGAGCAGGACTGTGCTTCCCTGTCATCTTACTGCATCTGGGGTGTGGTGTTGCAGCCCTCCTCTTTGCACTGGAGAGATGGGAACCCGCTCTCCTCCCATCCTCATCATCCATATCCCAGAGAAGTTGCTTAGCAGGAGCCAGAAGAGAAGCAGAAGGAAAGTAAGAATCCCAAGGATCCTCTTTGGCTCAGTGATCATTCTGTTCCCTTGTGAATCCTTCTGGTTGATATCCAGGTTTCTGGAAACCAAGTAATCATGTGATTGGGTGGGTGGGTCATCAGCTTCTGTCACCTTGAAATTCACATGCAGCCCAGTGAAGGGTGTGTTTGGAACATTCATTAAATGATTATAAACACCTTAGTCAAGTCTTTTCACTGGATGGCAGGAAGGGTGGCTGGTAGTCAATACCCAGATGCCCTTTAGTCCTGATTGTCAGCCAGGGAGACACGGCAGTGGGAAAGCATCAGGGACTGGGAAGTGAGCAGGCAGGTTGGATTTCATCTTGACTGGCTGGGTTAATACTATCTTCCCATCTATGTAGGTTAAAGCCTAGAAGTAGGTGAGGAAGTGCCATATCCACCAGGGGTTGTTCTTAGGCTCAACTAGACGTTCAGATTCACTCACGGACCCAGACAAACCATACCTGGGTTCACTTAGAAACCATCCGATTCACTTAGAAGGATAGAGGACAGGATGCTCCACATGCCAAGTGGCTGCTCGGGGTAAGGAGACGATCCACACGGGTAGTTGTGGGGCCTCCTTGGCCCCATAGGAGCCAGTATCTTTTCAACAACCTGCAACCATAGTTCCCAGGGTCCTCCAAGTGACATGCCCAGTTTTAAGAGTTACTGCACTTAGGGAAGCCTAAGGCTATGGTCTCCTACCAGCTATTTTAGCTTATTCATAGTCCTTCCAGTCCAGGTATAGTTTATCACTCAGTGGTCATTTTTTCCATCAGCAGTTTTGCCTAATACCACACCTGACATTCAACTAATTGGGTTGTCTGGCTTCCATGGGAACAGAGCTAGAAAGTTAATCCAAGATCAGCCTTGTCCTGAGAGGAATTTTAGTCTTTTATTGCCAGGGAGACCCTGCTGCAGGCCTGACTCCAGTGAAGGGGAGAGGAAAAGAAGGGTGAGGAAGTGGCAGGGATTGGAGTCATGCAGTCACCAACAGAAGAACACCAAGGAACACCAAGCAGCCACCCCACGCTAGAAGAGGCAAGGAACAGATTCTCCCTGGACGCCAGGTGGCAGCGGAACCTGCTGACACCTTAATTTTGGACTGGTCTCCAGAATTGTAAGAGAATACATTTCTGTTGTTGCCACCCAGTAGGTAACTTGTTACAGCAGCCCAAGGAAATGAATACACCCCTGACACATTTCCTCTCACGTGGACCTCAGGTATTTGTCCTGCCCTTGAGAAAAGCAAAGCCAATGACTGGCTTCTTTGCCAAGAGAGTTCTTCCTTTAGATTCAAAGCTGAGTTAAATCTCCTCTCCCTCCATAGTCCACTTAGTTCTGTCAGTCTCCAAACTCTCCTTTTCTGGAGGTATAATTCAGGTTTTGCCAGAACAGGCTGTTTGCTTAATTCTGAAATACGTTGTAGAACTATTCCATCCCAATTTCCAAATAGCCTGGATGTTTACACAACCCCAGAGCTCCACCTTTTCCTTAACAGCAAAGGCTTGGAAAATGTTGTCCCTAGACCAGCAGCACCTGGAATTTGTTAGAAATATAGATTCTCAGGCCACACCCCCGACCTACTGAGAATCTCTGGGGTGGGGCCCAGCAATGTGTGTTTTATCAAGATCCCAAGATGATTCTGATGTGGGCTCAAGTTTGCAGCTACAGCCACAGGCTGATGGTTTTCAGAGTCCTCCTGGGCTCTCAAAAAGAGCAGCAGGTGCAGAGTCGATGTCTGGGAAGTGAGCAGGGGTAGCCCAGAGTCCCAGCACTGAGGAGGCTGCTCGGGGCTGCAAGGATGCAAATGGCACACTACAGGAATCAGAGAACAAGGCAGAGACCAGGTCCTCCCAGGAGGGGCTGCCACTCCAGCCTGGATGCAGCCCGTCATGCAGACACTTCGTGGTAGGTGGGCATGTCTGCCCGTCTCTTCCGACTGCCTCTCTCGGCCACTGGCACACTCTCTGGATCAACCACAACCTTTCTTGTGCCTTTCAGGCCTAGAGTGCCTGGAGGTGGGGCAGAAGGAGGACAGGCAGTGCATGTAATACTTCCCCCATAGCTGGTAGTGTCTGTCCAGCTCTGGTCTACAGGATGACAGAGAGCAGTCAACTTCAGGCCACTGAGGCACATGAACCTGCTCCTCACATCCCACTGGCCTCATGAATGGGCAGAGGGGCTGCTTGGCTTCCTTCTAATCTCCAGGCTTTGTGACCCTCACTCAGGGGCTCCACATCCGAGCTCCTGCTCAGGGTATGGGCTGTCCTCAGGAGGAGGAGCATCACCAACATCCCTCCTGGGAAGAGCCATCACCTGTGTTCTTGGCTGGGACTTCCTGTCCCTGGACCTCAGGATCCTTGTCTGCAGGACAGAAGGGTTTGAGCCAAGTCAGGCAGTCCCAAAGTGCATCTTGAGGAACATCAATAAATGTTATAACAACAACAAAAAGACCACAAACAGAGAGATCTTGACAATATAAGTTTAGGAAGTGCTGCACTGAACAGGGCTGTGGCCTCAGGACCACAGAGCCTTTCACAAGTTGATGTGGCTGTGTCCCCAAGAGGCACCATGCTTAGCGCCTCCCTGGGACTAGGACTGCCATCCACCTTGGACACTTCTGAAGTCAAGGATCTCAGGAGTCCCTGGGGAATTCGTCCAGTATCGGGGCTAGGTGTCCATTGGGTCCACAGGTGGACTCTGCCACTCCTGTCTATGTGGCCTCAGGCAAGTCATCCCCCTCTTGGCTATGGTTCCTCATCTGTAGGGTAAAGATAATAAAATGGGTTTTGTAAGGCATTCATGAGATAATCTGTGTAAAACCCTTGGCGTTAGTTATTACAGGTCCAGAATCCCATACCTAAACCCTGGGGGCCAGATGTGATTCAGAATTCTGAATTTTTCAGACCAAGAAAGGTAATGTGTGCACACAGATACCGTGTAATATGCAAGACCCTCTGCAGGGTCTGCGGTTATATCCGGTAACCAGACACATTGGTTATTCTGCAGTGAATTGTAAGAATATTCACACTGAGTGGGACGTGAATTTTGGCACCAAACATACTAAAAAGTTTTTGATTTTCAGAGCTTTGAGGATTGTTGGAACTGCATCTAGAGGGTTGTGAAACTGTGTTACTATTGCATCAGCCCCTCCAGCTTGAAAGCTCTTATCATTTTCCTTGGAACGGCCCTTTGGGGGCTCAGGAAGAAGGGGCTTTGGGTGAGGCCAGTTGGCAGCACAGAGGCTGGCAATTGAGATTCCCTTGGCTGAGCCCCTCACCTGGCCTCTTTCTTAAGTCCAATTTGCCTGAAGCTGAGCACAGCCCCCACTTCCACCCCACAGCAGCTCCCACCCCCACAGCCTCTTCTTGGGTTGACAAGGATGTCCTGATTCACTGCCCGCTGTTGGCTTAGGTGGGCACATTGTTCTCATTCCAGAGGTAATGGCTGGGGCAGGCACAGGGCAGGCGGCAAACCTGAGGCGGAGGCTTTTTTGAAAGGAATAAAAGGTGGATGAAGTTTCAGGTGTACTGGTAACACGGTTAATAGACTGAGCAGACTTACCAGGCAAAGAGCCCAGTGCATGTGAATGTGCTTGGCTGGAGTGGCAGCTGGCTGCTACCATCCAGGGAATGGGCCCTGCCTCCTTGTCGGCTCTGAATCCAAAGGGACCACCAGGAGAGGCGCTGTCAGGGTGGCTGGGGAGGGCAATGGGAGCATCTTTTGGTGGATGGGTTTGAAGACCTACCCTACCAGCTGGGCGTCCTCTGTGCCTCGTCTGTAAAATGGAGATAACCATCACACTGACCCCTGGGTTATGGTGAAGTTAAATGCTTTGATATAAACCACTTATCACAGGGAGCCTGTCCCCCAGGGGGAGGTAGAGGCAGCCAGTGTTGAGGGGAGTACCTGGAAATGGTGTCTTTGCTGGGTGGGTAAGGAGGGAGAGCTGGGCCCTGTCCTATGGTGCTACAGGTGGTTGACATGCATTGGGCAGGCTGGCAGGGGCTGCTCAGTGTCTGTTCATGTCTGGTGAAGTTAAATGCTTTGATATAAACCACTTATCACAGGGAGCCTGTCCCCCAGGGGGAGGAAGAGGCAGCCAGTGTTGAGGGGAGTACCTGGAAATGGTGTCTTTGCTGGGTGGGTAAGGAGGGAGAGCTGGGCCCTGTCCCATGGTGCTACAGGTGGTTGACATGCATTGGGCAGGCTGGCAGGGGCTGCTCAGTGTCTGTTCATGTCTCCCTTTCTGTGCTGAGCAGACCTGTTCACATCAGGACACAAACGGCTTGGAAGAAGCTGGGGCCTTGCTCACTGACAGGCTTGGTGTTTTCAGAGAGCAACTACACACACACACACACACACACACACACACACCAGCCAACCCACCTGCCAGGCAAATTTCCCCTCCTTTCCCAGGTTGCTGCCCAGATCTACTTCAAGTAAAGGAAATCCCCTCTGAGGGTGTGACTCAGTTTGCCTGTCCTGTAGGGCATCAGACCTGCTGCTTTCACTTGGATTACCATTTACCTTTGTTTAATCCTCACAGCCTAGGGGTGTGAAAATCAACAAAGATCACCTATTGAGAACAAGCAGAGGCTGTTCAGAGCTTCCTATAGCAAAGGAGTCAGCACCATCACTTGTATTTGGCTGAGATTAACTCAAGCAGAGGAGTGGGAAAGCTCTGTAGTGGAGAAAAGGGAGGGCAGCGGGTTTGCCCTGATTGGAGGCTGCTGGCATGGGGAGGCTGTGGGCAGGCCTACTAGAAGCGAGGCATCCTATGGGATTGGCTAGGGGAGCATATTTGGCTTCCTCTGGTTAGTCCTGAGTTGGAAGAGGGGGACAAAAAATAGCGAAACTCACAGTCATTGACCAAGTCCTCACCTTATTGGGCTGATGCTGCAGACATTGTGGGTCTTAGTGGTGAGACACTATTAGCTCTTCTTTTTTCAAGGGGGCTGATTAAGTCACAAAGTAGAATGAGTCTCATTGTGATGTGAGAGCCCCAACTCTGCTTTGACAATGAACTGTTTCTTTGTATTCCTCTCTCCTTGCTGAAAAAAAAAAAAAAAAAAAAACAGAAATGGGAACTTTTATTAAAACAGTGTCATATTATTGCAGGAACTGAAAAAAACAAAAGTCAATGGAACTGAACAGAGTTCACGAATGAACAAATGGAATTTAGTATATGATAAGAGTATAATTTCAGATCAGTAGAAAGGAGTGGACAATTGAATAATGATGTTGGAACAACTGACTACCCATTCTCAAATATGAATTTTATATGGATTTAGAGTGAATATAAAAGAAATACTGTATAAATACTAGAGTAAAACAGGAGACTATTTCAACAATATTGACGTAGCATCAGACTTCCTAAGAAGGCATGAAACTCAGAAGACTGAAAGGGAAAGATAAGCAATTTGACTACATGAAAATTAAAATTTTATGCTTGGCAATAGATACCATAAACAAAGTCAAGAGACAAATGACAGACTGGAAGAAAACATTTGCAACGTGTCTAGCAGAGAAAAGATTGATCACACTAATTGGATTAAAAGATCTCTAACAAATTAACAAGGAAAGAAGAAACATCTTAGAAGAAAAAGACAACTCACAGAAAAGAAAACACAAATGAATAAGTGGAAAGATAACTTCAGTAGTGATTAAGCAAATGCATTTTTTAAAATAGGTTTCCCTATTAGATAGATAAAAAACAAAAAAGTGAGAATACCAAGTGTTGGTAAGGGCATAGGGAAACAGTCAGTCCCCTACCCTCTTGGTAGAAGGGTAAATTAACACCACCGTTTCAGGGAGCAATGTGGCAGTTTTCCTTAAAAAAAGAGTACTCATACCCTTTGACCCAGAAATTCACTTACAGGAATCTAGCTGGCAGAAATACTTGCATGCCTTGCAGTGATGTTCATGGCAGCATTATTTGTAACTGGTGAAAAACTGGAGCCACTTAGATGTTCATTATTGTGGGAACAGCTGAAACATTTCTGCCTTGGAATTTCATTTAATTATCAATAAAAATTAGGTCAATTCAGATGGCTGATATAGAATATAGTAACGTAAAAATAGTTGACAAAGGATGATCCCACTTTTATTATTTTTTAATTTGCATGTAGTGTGAGTGTGACTAACATACACATGTACACATCTCTAGGGAGTTTCTGGAACTTTCACTTTTTGTCTTATATGCTTCTATTATTTATGAATTTGATTTTAGGGAACTTTTGTAATTTTTAAACCAAAAAACATAATGGAGTAAGAATTGAAAATTTAAAGCCTGTAAGGACAAATGCTTAATGTTTCATTTCTTAGACCTGAGTCTACTTGCAGCCAGAGCAGTTTTGGGCCACAAGTACAATTCTGTGAGGATCCTTTATTAGTTTTGTCTCGTGTATTACGTGCCGGTGTGCACACATGCCACACATACTTACATGCCTCCACACACATTCACAGAGTTGTCCAGCTCTACATATGCATGTGAGATGCACAATTTTATAGTATTCTGGAATGTATTTATTGGTGCAAGGGAGTAAATAGCCAGAGCCCGAAGGCAGAAAGGAACGCAGTGAAATTGAAAACCCAACACCACCTCCACCAGCCCAGGCAAATGAAACATCCCGTAACATCCATATGCCCCTCTGGGTTCTGGCTTTTCCCATGTATCCTCAAGATGAGTGAGCCCAAGAAAAGGTGGCCATCAGGATGGAGCTCCTCCATTCAGAGTTGTGCTGTCAGGTAGCCCACCAGCAAGGCAAGGGCCCTGCCTGGCAGGGCTCATGAGTACTCGTCCCTGAAGAGTGTGAGGTTGTGCTTCCGGATGTGTCCCAGCAGGACCTGTCCTCGCCGCTCCAGGGTCTGGAGGACCTGCTTCAGCTTCTGGCCCCTGCCTTGGTTTTCCCAGAACACCTGGTCCATCTGCAGTGACTTGAGCAGCAAGTTCTGTAGACACCCTGATGCAAGAACCTTCACGGCAGACTCAGGAAACCTGGAGCAAAGTCCCCAGGGCCCCATAACAGAAGAAAAAGCAAAAGTGAGTTCCAGTGAAAGGTGAGACCAGATGATCAGAAAGTGCACAGTTGGGGAACCCTAGCAATGTTGGCCTGAGGAATCCCCAGTCCTGTGCCCGCTCTCTTGTTATGAGAGGATCCTATGACCTGCTCTGCTGTGAAAGCAGGGGATAGAGCTTTTTGATGGGTCCCATCCCACAGAGAAGAAACATCTTAGAGAGATGAACCAACTCTGCTATCCTGGGCTATGCTTGGCAAATACAGGGCCAGAAAGAGCCTAGGAAGCCTGAGCTGCCTGCCAGGAGCTAGCAGGGAATGGCAGGCTTCCCAGGTGAACTCTCCACCAGGGCAAGGGAAGGGGATAGCCTTCCCACACCCCATCAGGGCAGCTGGCGTTCTGCAGGGACAGGAGACCTGTGGGTATTAGGGGTAGGCCCTGCCAACTGTGTCCCCTCTCAGCTTTTCCAGGGCTCACTACCTCCTTCTGAAGCTGAGATCCAAAGTTTTTCTCTGATGGACTGTGGACTTCTCAGGAGCCACAGTTCTAGGTCCCACAGTCCACAGCAGGGCCATCAAGCCTCAGTCCTGTGGACCTCCACCCAACCCTTTTAACCCTCACCTATCTATGCCCTCTAGCAGCCGAAAGTTCAGCTTGTCCTCAGGGTGCTGAAGGTTGCCGGCGTTATCGATGTAGACCAGATGAGATGGATCGCTGCTCCGGACCTCAGGGGAAGAAGATGGACAAAGAGGAGGTAAGGGCACAGCATAGCTGGCACCTAAGGGCTCTGTCAGGGTTAAGGGGCTGGGGGCCCTTAGCTGTCAGTGTCACAGTCGACCCTGCTGCTTTCCCAAATGGCCCCCACCTCTGAGCACTTAGTCTGTGCTGGCCAGGCACTGTGCTAAGTGCCTACAGGGATCATCTCAGTTTATCCCCTCAGCAGCCTTAGGAGGGGGCACTCATATTAGTCCCTTTGTACAGAAACAGAGGCACAAAGAAGTTAAGCAATTTGTAAAAGATCACACAGATAATAAGTAGCTGGGCTGGCTCAAGCCTGGACCCATAGGGCTAAGCCAGAGCACCACTTATTAAATTGCCAGGCAGAAGGACTGATTCCTGTTTGGGTGGCTGAAGGGTGGAGAGCATGGGTGGGAATTGGCAGGTGCAGTGGTAGTCTACTCATCAGGGCTATCAGCTTCATGATGTATCACACGCACATGCACACGCACACGCACGCTCACCCCTTTGTGCCCCTGTGACCCGGGCATTCCCCTGAGCATCACCTAGAACACACAACGATGTCCTTTATCCTCAGAAAGCACTGACCATATTCTAGTTCCACAGGAGAAGAGCGTAGCATCTCCTAAACATTTTCAAAACTAAAATTAGCCACAGAGAACTCTTCAGTACACATGGTGTGCTTGGGAACGGGAGGCCGCCTCTTCTGGCGCCCATTCCCATCCATGCACACATTCCATTCCCACCTGTTCTCCAAAATTCCGTGGCCATGTCCCATCATCCCCCCAGGTCATAGGCTTATTTGATGAACTTCTGTCTCCTGGACCCCAGCTTCTCCTCTCTCTGCCTCTTCTTTCTCCTCACCCACCTCTACCTATCAGGGATCAAATTTTTCTCCAAGCCTCGTGACTCCTATCTCCAAAAACAGCTGTCCTGAAGGATCCGTGAAAGGGCTGCCCACCACGGAGAAATGATGAATATAAAAGCCTTACGTTCTCCTCACCCACCTCTACCTATCAGGGATCAAATTTTTCTCCAAGCCTCGTGACTCCTATTTCCAAAAACAGCTGTCCTGAAGGATCCGTGAAAGGGCTGCCCACCACGGAGAAATGATGAATATAAAAGCCTTACGTCTCTCGGGGACATTTGCCTTTGACCAGAAGAAGGAAAAGTCGCTCTGGGAGGAGGGGACAGAAAATTCCTACCACCCACCACTAGGCAGCCCTGGCCTCCAGGTGGTGCGGCCTGCCTGAAGCTCAGCTCCGGGCACCGTGCTGACAGCTACCCTCCAAAAGCAAGTGGCCAAGGCGACTCTGCGAGGACACTAGACCTCACCGCAGAAGATAGAGAAGCCTTTCCCAGGGGAGCACCTTGCTTCCTGTGCCGAGCAGTGGCTACTCCACCACGCCAGCCCCTCTCTGAGGGCCTTGGCACATTGCTTCTCACCTGGGCTCTAGTTTTGTTTTTTGGTTTTTTTTAAAATTGAAGCATAATTGATTATACATATTTGTGGGGTACAAAGTTTACTATCAGTGGTTGTGTACAATATGTGATGGTCAAATCAGGGTAGTTAGTTTATTCATCATTACAATACACAATCATTCTGTGTCCGTTAACCAATTTCTCGTGAGCCCCCACCTTTCCCCGCCCTTTCCACTTCTAGTAGTCACAGTTCTGTTCTCTCTTTCTAAAAGTTCAGCGTATTATTGTGATCATTGCTTCTTTCTTTCTCTCTCTTTTCTTTATTGTTTGTTTGTTTATTAATTCAGCTCTAGTTTTGACAGGAGGCAGCACAGTGTTCCTCTGATCAGCACCAGCCTGTGGGCCATCAGGGTCTTGAGTTCCTGCCCTAGTGCTGCCCCCAACCAGCCTTGTGACCTTGGAAATTCCCTTCCCTGCCCCACCCCCACCTGAGGGCCACAATTTCCACATTTACTAGCACAGTATGGACGTTGACTAGACACACAGTTCTCAAACTCTGCTTCCAGGAGTCCTAGGGGTTCCCTGGGGCCTCTTGGGAGCAGTGGAGACAGTGAAAAGAGGGCTTTACTTTGTCAGTTTTATTTATTATGGCTTCCTGAAAATATTACTCAAGCAAAGGATTCTGCTGTTAAAAAGAACAAGATTGGGAAACTCCAGTGTCAATAATCTCTGAAACTCACTAACAGCATCTTCAGAAGGAAACAGGAAGGCCCTGGTCTAGGGAGACAAGGGGACAAAGTGGAGGAGACGTACCAGGATGTGGACCAGCCGCAGCTCGGCCGGGTTCCGGCATTTCTCTCGGAGCCTCTCTTGCACACACGGGTCTGAGGGCTCAGGCTCGAAGCCACAGCAGTAGCGATCCAGGCGGTCGTGGACCTGTGGAGACACCTGGCCTCTGAGGGGTGTGGCATAGTGCCTGGTCCACCTCCCCTGACACCGAGGCTGTGGGACCTGCCACTCCCTGCGCTGACCCTGGGCGAGCCCCTGGCTCTGTGCTGGCCTCCAGCTGGTAATGCAGCCTCTGCTTTCTCTGCCAGCTCACTCCGAAACTAGGAACTAACTGCTCATGCCTCAGGCTGGCATGATTTCCACCCAGTGCCCACTGCTGAACCTACACCGCTACCCCTGAGTACTGGCCTAGCACCACTGGGCCACCGAATACTGTCTACCTAGGAAAACCCACTCATGACTCCATTTTCTCTTTAAGCAGCAAGTGCTATATCAGGGATTCCTCCCTTCTTTGGAGGTACAAGTCCTTTAATGATCATCCAGACAGCTCTGAACACACAGCTCTTTGAACCTGCAGCAGGCATGAATCATGCCGGGGAAGGAGGAAGGCATTCCAGTTACAGGCTCATTGTGTGCCTGCTGGCCTAAGTTGAGAATTCTCAAGTGTCGTGTGGGGTCAGTTCTGAGGAGCTTTGCCACCCATCCCCTATATATACACATACGGATGACACACGGGGCATTTTAGAGTAGACTGAACGATGTCTATGATAACACTTCCCCTCACTTGCTTCTGGTATGCTTTCTTCAGAAGGAAGGAGTCATAGCTGCAGGTCAGGAATGAAGAATCGTGGGTCTGACCCTAGCCCTGACCTGCATGAAGATATTATCTGCTGTATGTATCAAGGACAATGAGCTTGAAAGGCCTAAAAACAGGTGGCAGAGTCCTCTGAGGATGGGGCGGGGAGGGTCTTGCTATGGGAGAAAGACAGGAAAGGGACAGTAGTTAGGGGTGGGGGGGTTAGAAAAGGCTTGGGCTGTACTAGGAGTGGCCAAGAGAAGCAGCAAGCACGGGTGAGCAGCAGGAAGTCACCAGCACCTACTGGGTGGGCAAGCCAGGGAGGACGCATGCTTTTTCCCTCTCAGGAAGGAAACTTGGTTTGACACGATGCCTTGAAGAGTACTTAGGGTAGAAGGTGAGACATCAGCAGGTCCGGGTGGGGGAGGACTTGCTCTGCTTGGGACAAGAGGAAGAGTCAGTTTGTTGCTGTGGAAGGGGGAGGGAAGAGGAGAGGGTGAAGTGAAGCAGGAGCAGCAGGAGGCTGAGGGTGTGAGATGTGCCCTCCCATGACCCCTCCATCCTTCAGTAAAGCTGCTGCCCTTGGGGAATGTTTGGTGACTGCTGGTGAAGAGGCTGAGCTTCAGGCTCAACTTTGGTGTGGGGCAAATAAAGGCAGTACTCATGGCACTTGCAACAGGAGGAGTTAACTGTCTGGGATTTGTCCAAATCCTAGGAAGGGCTCCAAACCCTCACAGGTTGTAGGACCAGGATTTGTCATTTCCTTAAGTCTCCAGATGGTGGCAGTAGTCAGGGAGGAGACCTCAGGGACCCCTGCGCTCTACCAGTCAGGACAATGAATCACACAGGTGCCTGACTCTTAGGCCACGGGATGCACTAAATTCCTGAAAGAGCACTATGTAGGAAGACCCAGAATGGCTAGTCTAAATGAGAAAGACTGGGAACACCACAGGAGAGGAAGATGCCAGCCTAGGAACCTAGAAACCAGCTTCGGTTCACATGCCCTCCTTGGGGAACTTTCAGTGCAAGTTAGAGAGGATAGAGTCAGGGTGGATGTGAACTAGAGTCAGGCAGAGAGAGGCAGCAGCAGGAAGCCAGATGGCACCACGGTGGGGTGAGCCCACAGAAGGGGTGTGCCTGCTCCCTCTCCAGTCCTCAGGAGGCGCTGGGATTCCCTGCTCTGCACTTGGTTCTGGCACGCTTTCAGGCACCCCTGTGCCATGTGGTGGTGATGATGCAATTGTCAAAGACGTACCCTGGGCACATACAACAGACATTTTCATCCAATAAAGCAATGATGGAGTGTCTCCCTCGGAAATGATGATGATGTGCAATGATAAAAAATATATTTGATCTTTTTTCCTGCTTCCTAGTACAGAGTTCCTAGAACCCTTGGAGTTTCCTGAGTGATAGGAGTGTCTTTTGTTATTAATAATGAGCCCCTTTTCATCCCACCTGTGTTTATGCTAATAAGGTTACTCAGGGTGGGATCCTCAGGTAGCTTCAGGATGTGGGGTGGTAGCCTGGCCATCAGAAAGATGTGAATAGAGGGTGGGAAAATTCAGGCTTCCATTCCCCCGTCCCTCCAGTACCCCTCTCTGGAGAGGTTAGGAGGACTGGAGATTGGATTATAAAAACTCTTGAGCGATGAAATTCACAGCTTCCAGGCTGGTGAACACATCCTCATGCTGAGAGGGTGGCGTATTCCAACTCCACAGAGACATAAGCTGCATGTAGGACCCTTCCAGACCTCCTCCTGTCTACCTCTCCATCTGTTCACTTGTAGCCTTTATAATAAACCAGCAAATGTTAGTAAAGTGTTCTTCTGAGTTCTGTGAGTTGTTCTAGCAAATTATTGAACTTGAGGAGAAGATCACAGAAACCCTCAATTTACAGGGAGTTGGTCAGAAATACGGGTGACCCAGGAATTGCAACTGGTGTCTGAAGGGGGAGCACTCTTGTGGGACTAAGCCCTTTAACTTGTCAGACTCTGGGTATCTAGTTCAGAATCTGGTTTCAGAATTGTTAGATACCCAGATGGTGTTGGAGAATTAACTGGTATAAGAAGACAACATCACTCAGAATACCTCCACCACCATCACTGCATCTCTATCTTAATTACTCCTCAATGCATTTTTGCAAAGGAGGCACATTATCCCCTTTTTACATATGGGAACACTGAGCTCAGATATGCCTAGGGTCATAAATGTAAAAGCAATACAGCTGGGATTTGAACCCA
Source organism: Galeopterus variegatus (assembly GCF_000696425.1). Classification (NCBI taxonomy): domain Eukaryota; kingdom Metazoa; phylum Chordata; class Mammalia; order Dermoptera; family Cynocephalidae; genus Galeopterus; species Galeopterus variegatus. The sequence continues at coordinate 18,133 of NW_007735439.1, read as the reverse complement.
GGTCTTCCTGACTTGAAGCTTAAGCCCTTTGTTATCCAGCCCTGCCTCCCTGAAGAACAGGAGGGGTGAGCCAGTTACGGAGGACAAATAAGATCTCCATCACTGAACATCATAGGATTAATTAATTTATTCTCAGCCTTGCCAATTAAAGCTGAGGAAGAGCTTTTAAAACTAGGAAGAAGGAAGAGGAAGCCCCAAAAGACTCAGAGCCCATCATCCCCTGTGACAACTGAGGCAGCAGCCAGCACAGGTGGTGTTTGAATGGTCCATACCTATTTTCTGTAGTCACTGCTCAGCCAACCTGAGCCACAGACCAGGTTCAGCTTTAGCCAGCACCACCACTGTCTTCCTATGCCCATCTGGAGCTGGGGGTGGGAGGAAGGCAATCTGTCACCTCCAGTATGCAGCACTCATCAAAACAAGGACAGCTATCTCTCAGTCCACTTAGCCCTAGCTCAGTGCTGGGCAATAAAAGGTCTTGTTCCATCTCCATATCACTTTGTAAGAAAACTCTCATATGTTCTGAGGAAATAAAAAATTGATTCAGAAACAAAACAAACAGTAAACAAGCATGCTAAGCTCATACTAAAATCTTTAGTGCCAGTACAAGCGAAGATATTAATTCAACTATGGAGAAAACTGTTCTCTGTGTTGTGAAAATGTAGTCTTTAGTTACAAAGCTGCAAACATTCTTTTGAAATGGCAGTGCTCATGAAATTGTGGCTGTAAGGAGCTAATGCATTCTTGGCAACATAAAAGGAGAAAGAATTCTGTTTGTAGTCAGAGTTGTGTCTCTGCTGATTATGATTACACACTTAGATTTTGTTGGGGGCCTGAAGCTCCACACCCCTTCTTGTGAGACCGCTTCTCCTTGACAATCTGCTCAGATGGCCATGCTTTACATAACTGCCTCGAAATCTTTATGCCTGAAACTGATTGCTCCTGGCTATGCAAGTTAATTTGCAAGTGACCTTTTATCCTTCTCTAGAAACTGTTTAACCATAAACATTCTGGGTGGCAACCTTTACTTTGAATGTCCTGTCTTTGTCTCTCCTCAAGATATTATCATATCTTTACATTCCAGACCCTTTGCAGCATGCCTGCCTTCTCCTATATAAGATGTAACCTAAGAATCAATAAACGAGACTTGATCAGAATACTTTCTTGTCTCAATTTCTCGCATCTCTTGTTCCATCCCATTCCCACTCCCCCCTCCAGGGTCTGCGTTGAATATCCCGTGGGTCGGGACATTTTGATTTCCTTCAACAACAGGTTCTCTAACTCTTCAAATGGAAATCTGGAATAAAAGTGGTAGAGTAAGTACTTTGATAATGTGTCCCTTCATAAAAGCAATGGAAAAAACTGGCAAAAATGGTCAGAATCAATATTTTCATAACTCTGGAAGTTAACCAATGCCTTACAGTAATCTGGGGAGAATTTATGCAAGAAAAAGGTGGAATCTCAGTAAGAACAGTGAGTATTATGGTGTTTTAATTTTACCTAGTCCCATACCACATTCCCAGCTCAGCTGTAGCCTTGAAAATAACAGCCCACATTCCCAGTATGAAGGGAGCACAGCAGACTTTATTCCAAAAGAATTGTCATTATTTGACCTGTCTGGTAGTTCCCTGGAAAACCCTACTTGAAAGGCTTGGCTTTATCAGTTGCCCAGTGCTAAAAGCCTTTCCTGGAAGGGTGGAGGACATATGTTGAAAACAATTACTGGCAAGTGTTTTAAGAGCATGGCTGCCTGAAACAATGGATAACAGTTGGGGCAAAAAATAGACTAACCAAAAAGCTTTAAAATGAAAAGATAAAGAATAAAATGTCCAACCAGCTTCGAAAAGCTTCAATATATTCCTAGAAATCAGACGGTCATACACACATGTGTAGGGCTGTGCACATGCTCAGGAAAAAAAAAAATACTAAAAAGGCCCTAAGCTCTCACCTCTGGCTGACCCTGAGACTGAACAAGCATGAGTGAAGGCAAAGGCAGATTTGTCAATTGCATGGATGTGTGTTGAAGATGTGCCCCAGCACACACACAGGCAAAGCCCCTTGGCAAAGACTGGGAGACTTATCAGTTTCAGGCATTTAAAGAAATCCCCTGTCCATGAGCAGAAACTTCAGTGGGCACACACGACAAAGAATACAGATTAATAAAGAATTAGTTCATAAAGCAAACAAAACAAGCAAATACAACAAACAATAACAAACAGCAACAACAAAAACCCTGGGAAAATGGGAGGACTGATTTTCAGAGTTACCACATTATGTTACTTAAACATTCACTTTTCAATGAAAAATTACTAGATGGTGAAAGAAACAAAGTACGGCCAACATTCTAGGAAGAAAAGCAATCAGTAGCAACTATTCATGAAGAAGCCCACTGACAGAGTCTGATGTTGTTCTCCGAAAGCTCATGTCAAGATCTGATCCCCAAAGTGGCAGCAGTGGGAGCTCTCTGGGTCATGGGGGGCAGATCCCTCATGAATAGATTAATGCTTCCCTGGGGAGGAGGGGGGACAGGTAGTGAGTCAGTTCTCTCTCTCTATTCCTGCAAGAGCTCGTTGTTTAAAGGACTCTGGAACCTCCCCTTCCTCTCTCTCTGCTCTGCCATTCCCGCCATGTGACACCCTTCATTGCTGTAGAGTCACCTCACTAGATGTGTTTCCTGGGCTTTGGACTTCCCAGACTCTGAAACTGTAAGCAATAAATATTGTTTCTTTATAAATTACCCAGTTTCAGGCATTTCCGTTATAAGCAACAGAAATGAATAAAGAAAATTCATATTGAGAAGTGGAGTGTTGCTATACAGATACCTGAAAATGTGGAAGCAGCTTTGGAACTGGGTAATGGGCAAAGGTTGGAGGAGTCTGGAGGGCTCAGAAGACAAAAAGATGAGGGACAGTTTGGAGCTTCTTAGAGATTGTTTAAATAGTGTGACCAGACTGCTGATAGAAATGTGGACAATAAAGGCCATGCTGATGAGGTCTCAGATAGAAATGAGGAACTTATTGGAAACTGGACAAAAGATCACCCTTGCTACACCACAGCAAGGAACTTGGCTGCATTGTGTCCATGCCCTAGAACTTTGTGGAAGGTGGAACTTAAGAATCTGCAACCAGAATATTTGGCAGAAAAAATTTCTAAGCAGCAAAGCATTCAGACATGGCCTATATTCAGTTATGGGCAGCAGAGGCATGACATAAAGCTGGAATTTATAATTAAGAGGGAAGCACAGTGTAAAGATTTGGTAAGTTTGCAGCACCCTGGCCATGTGGTAGAGAATGAGAGAAAGGCCCTGAAGGCATTTCAGAAGTCTTCCAGGCTGTCCCTCCTGTCACAGGCCTAGGGGCCTAGGAGGACTGAGTTGTTCCAGAACATAGACCCAGGGCATCTCTGCCCTGTACCACTGTAGTAGTACATTTCTGCTGCTACAACAAAATACCTGGACCTGGGTGTTTTATAAAGAAGACAAAATTTATTGCTTACAGTTTCAAAGTCTGGGAAGTCCAAAGTCCAGGGAACACATTTGGTGAAGGCCTTAGTGGTAGTGACAGTGACCCAGGTGTCCACATGGCAGTAAATGGCAGAGCAGAAAGAGACTAATGTCTCATGTGCTCTTCTATTAACGCCCTCAGAACCACATCCCTGACCACCATTTTTAATCCATTCACTACGCATGGTCCTTGGAATCTAATCACCTCTTCAAGGCCCCATTTCAATTACCATAATAGGATTTCCCACCCTTTTAACACTGTCACAGTGGGAGTCAAGTTTTGGGGGGACACTTAATCCAAGGCAACCATCTTAGAAAGATGCTCCCTGTATCCCAGCTGCTCTGGCAGGAGAAGCCTTGCCTCAGGTAACCCCAAGTGTGGTTTGTGCTGCAGTTCTGGAGAGAGCAAGCTGGAAACCTTGGTGGCATCTGTGTGGTATGATGTCTGTAGGTCAGAAGAACACAAGAGCAGTGGAGGTGTGGCAGCCTCCACCCAGATTTCAGAAGATGTATGGAAAAGCTTGGGGGCCCAGGCAGAGACCTGCTGAGGGGCAGGGCCATGGCAGAGGCATCTAGGCCCCACAGAGAGCCCCCACCAGGGCAATGTGTAGTAAAGCCACGGGAGGGGGGCTGTTGCCAAGACCTTAGAACTGTAGGGCCATTGGCAAATGTGCAGCACTCACCTGGAAAAGCTGTGGGCACCAGTGCAGCCCAGTATGCTGTGCCAGGCAGAGCCATGGGGGTGGGGCTGCCTGAAGCTTTGGGGGCCCAAATCCCCCACTGTGCTCAGGACATAGGACTTGGAGTCACAGAAGATTATTTTGGAGCTTTAAGATTTAAAGTCTGCTCTGCTGGGTTTTGGACTTGTTTGGGGCCTGTTTCTCCTCTCTTCTGGCCTATTTCTCCCTTTTGGAATGGGAATGAGTACCCAATGTCTGTTCCACCATTGTTATCTTGGAAGGAGATAATTTTGTTTTTTGATTTTTACAGGTTCTCAGCTGGAAGGAGTTTTGCCTTTGGTCTCAGATGAGACTTTGGACTTTTAAGTTGATGCTGGAACAAGCTAAGAGTTTTGGGACTGTTGGGATGGAATGATTATATTTTGTATGTGAGAGGGACATGAGTTTTGGGGGGCCAAAGGCAGGATGATAGAGTTTGGAAATGTTGTCCCCCCAAAGCTCATGTCAAAATCTGATACCCAATGTGGCAGTGTTGGGAGCTCTCTGGGTCACGGGGGGCAGATAGATCCCTCATGAATAGATTAATGCTTCCCCGGGTGGGGGGAAGCGGGGAGTGGTGGGTAGTGAGTGAGTTCTTGATCTGTTAGTTCCTGTGAGACCTGGTTGTTTAAAGGACCCTGGCACCTCCTCTTCCTCTCTCTTTGCTCTGTTATGTTGTGCCACATGCCCTCATGAATGGATTAATGCTCTCCCTGGAAGTGGGGGGATGCTGAGTGAGTTCTCAATCTATTAGTTCCTGTGAGACCTGGTTGTTTAAAGGACCCTGGCACCTCCTCTTCCTCTCTCTTTGCTCTGTTATGTTGTGCCACATGAAACCCCTATGTCACTGTCACCACCAACAAAGGGTTAGTTCCTGTGAGACCTGGTTGTTTAAAGGACCCTGGCACCTCCTCTTCCTCTCTCTTTGTTATGTTGTGCCACATGAAACCCCTATGTCACTGTCACCACCAACAAAGGCTTCACCAAATGTGTTTCCTAGACTTTGGACTTCTCAGCCTCTGAAACTATAAGCAATAAATTTCATTTTCTTATAAATTACCCAGTTTTAGGTATTTCTGTTATAAGCAACAGAAATGGACTAATACACCCATATAATAAACTTATTAGACAAAAACTTTAAATTAACAATTTTAAATATGTTCAAAAAATTAAAGGAAACCAGGTAAAGAACTAGAGGAAAGTATGAGAATGATGCCTCACCATATAGACAATATCAGTAAAGAGACAGAAATTATAAAGGGAAACCAATATAAATTACAAAGTTGAAAACTATAACAACTTCAAAAAAATTCACTAGTGGGGATCAACAGCAGATTTGAGCAGGCCGAAGAAAAAATCAGCAGACTTAAAGATAGCTCAATTGAGATTATTGAGTCTCAGGAACAGAAAGAAAAAAAAGAATGGAGAAAAATAATCAGTCTCAGAGATTCACGTAACACCATCAAACATACCAACCTATGCATAATGGGAGTCCCTGGAAAAAAAGTGGGTGGGAGGGTGTAGACAGAATATTAGAAGAAATAATGTCCAAAACCTCCCCAAATATGGTGAAAAACATTGCTCTACATTTCCAAGAGGCCCCATGAACAAGGAAGATAAACTCAAAGAGACCCATACCCAGAATAAAACTGTCAAAAGCCAAAGACAGAGGAAGAATTTTAACAGCAGCAGAAGAGAAGCAACTCATCACCAACAAAAGACTCTGTAAGAGTAACATCTGATTTCTTATCAAAAACCATAGAGGACAAAAGGCAGAGAAATAACATTCAAAGTGCTGAAAGGAAGGAAAAAAAAATTGTCAACCAAGAATTTTATACACAGCGAAACTATCCTCCAAAAATAAAGGAGAAATTAAGACATTCACAGATACATAAAAACAGAGAGCGTTTATTGCCAGCAGGCTTGCTCCACAAGAATACTAGAAGTAAGTCTTCAGGCTGAAATGAAAGGCACTAGATAGTAACTTGAATTAACGTGAAGAATTAAAAAGCACTTGAAAGGTAACTACATAGGTAAAATAAAAGACAGAATAAATGTATTTTTGTTTGTAATTCCTTTTTTCTTCTGATTTAAAAAAACAACTGCATAAAATAATTATTATAATCTATGCTGAAGGACGTAAGATGTGTAATTTGTGACAAGAACAGTGTAAAAATGTGAAGGACAGATATAGACAGGAGCAAAGTATTTTTACACTATTGAAACTAAATTGTTATCAAGAATAATTACAATTTATAACAATATATATGCTAGTAATATTGATTTGATCAACATACCTCAATGTTGAACCCCCAAAATATGTATAATCAATTTTGATTCAATAAAAATTTTTTAAAAAGAAAAGAAATTAAATTGTTGTCAATCTGACCTAGATGGTTATAATTTAAGATGTTAATGGTAATCTCAAGACAACCACCGAGAAAACAACTATAGTTCTATTCACCTACCAACCTCACAAAACCAGATGTCAAGAAATGAGACAGTATTAAACAGTCCCAAGTACTGTCCCAAACATCATTTTTCTGTTTTACAGTATTTCAACATGGAGAAGTCATACCTCAGGCCTACACAATCACCCCCAAAAGGCCGAGGGCATTTCTGTGAGGCCACATTAGGTAGCGTTTCCAGGGGCAGTGGACGAAGTACATCCACTGGTACTACTAAAAAAGGCAAGTTTAGCCCAGAAACCAATACACGAGCCCAGAGGACTGGTCCAGCTTAGCACAGAACCATAAGCCTGTTCATGCCATGAGCCCATTAAAGGACCCTCTTCACTGCTTTGGCCTCCTGAACTTTGGGTAACGACACCTAATTTTCCCTCTTTTCCTTAATATCCTATTATAAATACTTTCAAACATACAGCAAAGTTGAAAGAATTTTATGACGAACGCCCATATACCCATCACCAAAATTCTACCATTAATATTTTACTATAATTCACTACATATCTACCCATCCATACATCCCTATGTCCATCCACCAAGCCATCTTATTTCTTATTTTTCATGGGTTTCAAATTAAGTTGCAGACTTCAGAAATTTCCCCCTAAATACTTCGGTGCACACCCCTCACTAGAGTGTCTGGTTTGCTGTAAGAGGCGCAGACTTCCCTGCTGGCTATCGTCTTATGGCATTATCAATTGAGGTACACTGCACTGCCACTCGTGGGGCGAGGATGAAGCCCAAGCTCTCTTGACTGTACACCTGCCATTCTGCTCCTGACTCCCCAGGTTTCCTGGCCCTATTTCTCCCATTTTCTGTAGTCCTTAATGTATTACCAAAAATAAATTATTTTCTTTATTCAACCAGAGTTTAGTCTCTGTTGCTTGGAATCAAACTCCCTCCAAGTGATGCACCCCCTGATTTTTCTCTCTTCCAGGTTAAACATGCTTAGGTTCTGAGACTATAGCAGGTGTTCTTGGTGCACCGCCCTTGAACCTGGGGCTCACCTGCAAAAGGTCCCCACCATACAGTCTCCATGTCTAGGGGTGCTCTCTAGCTCTTGGACAGGCTAGCCCATCCATGCAGCAGGTTGAAAGTGCAAGAAAATTTATGCTCCCAGGAGCAACCTTTAACCAATGACTTGGGTGTTGGTGTACAGATATTGTAGCCCGTCACTCCTCAGAGGAATGAGATGCTACAGGAGTGTTCTAGACAGCCTCTCAAGGGCCCACAGTGGCAGCTTGCTCATTTCTAAGCCCTTCACTGGCTTTTCTTTCTTCCCTGTCTTACTTCCCCATTTGCTCACCAGACTTACTAGGACCACCTCCCAAATAAAATGCTTGTACCCAAATCCTTGTCTCAGGGTCTGAGTTGTGAACCCAGACTTAGACAGAAACCCCTCACAGTCTCTATTGCTGTCATGTGTCCAGGCTCTTGTGGATCAACATTCTTACCATACTTTAGTACCTAGCACTGGACATGACATTCCAATGAAGGGCCAGATTAGAGCAGCACAGAAACATCACCTCCCTGATTCCTGATGCTAAGGCTGGATTAGCGTTTTCGCCAATCCCTCCACATTGCTGACACCTACTGAGCATGCCCAAAACTAACACATCAAGACATTCAGCCAGGTCTTCATTAAACTGCATTTACACTACTTTCTTGCAGGCCCTAAGTGGAGGACTTTGCATTTAACACTATTCAGTTTTCCCCTCTGATCTTTCATTGCAACCTGTTGAATCCTTTTCAGACTGTTTTGCTATCCTGTGCATTTGCTCCCCCTGCCCCTGACAATTTTAGATTATGTGCCAACCAGACCAGTAAGCCACTGTATCAGTGGTAGTGTTTTCAGCCACAGAACAGAAAAACCAGTAACAGAAAAACCTGACTCAAAATGGCTTTAACCATAAGGAAAGTTGAGATCATCTACAGCAGGAAGTCTTGAGGTAGGACAGGCTGGGTGAATTTATCAGTTCCGTATTGTCATGATAAGGACTTGAGCTGCTCTCTGCTTTGCACTTTACCACCCACAATGTTAACATCTCAGTGTTGTCTTAGAAAGCCTGCAGGTAGCTGCTATGAGTATGTGTTTCCTTGTTTGTGTCCAGCACAAGAGAGAGAAGGAGAGTAGGAGAGAGAGAAAGGGAGAGAGAGAAGGAACCAAACCATGGAATAGAAGTCCTTCCCTTTAGCCAAATTAGGACACATGCTCATCCCTGGTCTAATAGCAGTCAGTGGAAGATGGTGATGCATTGATCCCTGAACCCCTCACCTCTAGATCCAGGAATGGTGCTATGGGTTAAATGTGTCCCCCAAAGGTTCATGCATTGGAAACTTAATCTCCTTTGTAACAATGTTAGGAGGGTGGGAAATCCAATTATGGTATTTGAAAGATGGGGCCTTTGAAAAGTGATTAGATTGTGAAGACTGTACCCTTGTTAATGGATTACTCCATTGGTGGTTTAATGGGTGGTCATGGGCATGGTTCTGAGGGCTTTATAAGGAGAGCCAGTGAAAAGCTGAGCTCTCTCTTGCTCATCCATTCACCATATGATACCCTGCATCTCTGTGGAGAGTCACCACCCCCAAGAAGGCCCTCACCAGATGTGCTCCCTGGACTTCGGACTTCCCTGCCTCTGAAACTATAAGCAATACATTTTATTTTTTTATAAATCACCCAGTTTCAGCTGTTCTGTTATAAGCAACAGAAACAGACTAATACAAATGGGTAGAAGGTGAATCAAATCAGGGCTCTGTGATGAAGGAACGCAGGGCAACAAGCTGGGTCCCCTACAGCCCAGATGTCCTCATTCATACTACTAATAAAAATATTGGCCAGGACAGGGCTGATGACAGAACCCTGAAGCATGCCTCCAGAGACCTCCCAGCCCTCCAGTTCATTTAAAATCCACTAAACCTAATATTACACCACCCGTATCTCTCTGTATTGTCGTTGAACTTAGCAAGGGGATCTCACTCCATGCCTTTGTATACACACCATCCTTAGCAAGCGCCCCTCCACAGGTTTCTAACACAGCAGTTTAGTTCAGAGGGCAGCAAGCTTTTCTATAAAGAACCAGAGAGTAAATATTTTAGGCTTTGGAGGCCATACGGTCTCTGTCATTACTGCTCAATTCTGCCACTGTAGGGCATACTGTATGTATTACAGGTAATTGCCAACAAATGGGCATGGCTATGTTTCAATAAAACTGCTTATGTATACTAAAATTTGAATTTCATACAATTTTTAGATGTCAAAAAATATTATTTTTCTTTCAACTTTCTTCAACCATTTAAAAGTGCTAAAACCATTTTTGGCTCATGAGCCATACCAGAACAGGCGAGGGATGAATTTGGCTCCACTGTGGGCTGTGGTTTGGCTTGTGACCGCTGGTTTGGAGTCCAGATGAACCTGGGAATGAATTCTGGTTCCACTATGCCCTAGCCAGGTGACCTGAGGAAGTTATTAACCTTCCAGTGCCTCAGTTTTCTCATCAACTAAATGGGGTGGTGATACCCCTATTGATTGTGCTGAGAAGCAGAGGATGATGATATATGTAAAGCAGGGCGAGGCTATTATGGAGAGTTCTCAGTTGTCTCTGGCTTTAGGAGGGACAAGCCAGAGGTTCCCTCCCAGAAAGCGCTGGCCTCACCACAGTTCACCCCGTGGCACAGGCCTGAGAACCAGAATCTGACGTAAAGTATGTTTATGATGGTCTAGCCACTCTCTTCTCCCTCCCAGAAAGCGCTGGCCTCACCACAGTTCACCCCGTGGCACAGGCCTGAGAACCAGAACCTGACGTAAAGTATGTTTATGATGGTCTAGCCACTCTCTTCTAATGTGCAGGCCTAGTGTTTGGAGAGTAGGCATATCTGTGAGGCAGAAACTCACCTGATGAG